>NC_048566.1:95107794-95320294 GCF_013265735.2 Oncorhynchus mykiss
AATCTATCAGATCATTACAGCTCTAATATGTCATGTCTAAATAAAGTCCACAAGATAAAGGAAGACTTTAAAATAGTGATCCTTGTAGATCTGCACTACTGCAGGGTTTGGTCCCAGTTCAGCAGTTAAACACCTGATTCAGCTCATCAAGGGGTTGAAGGTCAGTTGATTAGTTGAGTCAGGTGTAACAGCATTAAAATGCTGGATCAAAAACCTTCAGTGTTGCGGATTGACTATTACTGCTGTAGAATGCAAGTGTCACCAGATACAGACATTAGCCCAGGTAACTAACTGTACAGCTCTTTGTGACACCAGATACAGACATTAGTCCAGGTAACTGTAAATCTCTTTGTGACACCAGATACAGACATTAGCCCAGGTAACTAACTGTACAGCTCTTTGTGACACCAGATACAGACATTAGTCCAGGTAACTGTACAACTCTTTGTGACACCAGATACAGACATTAGTCCAGGTAACTGTAAATCTCTTTGTGACACCAGATACAGACATTAGTCCAGGTAACTGTACATCTCTTTGTGACACCAGATACAGACATTAGTCCAGGTAACTGTAAATCTCTTTGTGACACCAGATACAGACATTAGTCCAGGTAACTGTAAATCTCTTTGTGACACCAGATACAGACATTAGTCCAGGTAACTGTACAGCTCTTTGTGACACCAGATACAGACATTAGTCCAGGTAACTGTAAATCTCTTTGTGACACCAGATACAGACATTAGTCCAGGTAACTGTACAGCTCTTTGTGACACCAGATACAGACATTAGTCCAGGTAACTGTAAATCTCTTTGTGACACCAGATACAGACATTAGTCCAGGTAACTGTAAATCTCTTTGTGACACCAGATACAGACATTAGTCCAGGTAACTGTAAATCTCTTTGTGACACCAGATACAGACATTAGTCCAGGTAACTGTAAATCTCTTTGTGACACCAGATACAGACATTAGTCCAGGTAACTGTAAATCTCTTTGTGACACCAGATACAGACATTAGTCCATCTCTTTGTGACAACAATGCTGATGTAAAAAAATAAATAAAATAAAAAGTCTTTCTAAATATATTTGATTGATTGACAGAACTCAGTGCCAGTGTTGACCATTGATGTGCCTGCCAGTCTATTTATATAAATACATTTTATTTGATTGATTGATTGATTGATTGATTGATTGAAGTAACACAAAACAAAACTACAGACTGAACTGAACTCACTGACCGTTGATGTGCGTGCCGAAGTCTATCTTGCAGACGTCGTTGTACTGCAGGACTGTGGGGTCACCAGCATTAGGAGTGTAGTGGGCAGCAACATGGTTGATTGAGCAGCCAGTGGGGAATGCCAGGCCAGCCTTCAGACCGTTCTCTTTGATCAGCCTCCTACTGCAGTCCTCCAGTCGTTCACTGACATACAGGGACAGGGACAGACCAGGCAGACAGGGACAGACCAGGCAGACAGGGACAGACCAGGCAGACAGGGACAGACCAGGCAGACAGGGACAGACCAGGCAGACAGGGACAGACCAGGCAGACAGGGACAGACCAGGCAGACAGGGACAGACCAGGCAGACAGGGACAGACCAGGCAGACAGGGACAGAAATGGCAGACAGGTACAAGGACAGACATGTACAGACAGGGACAGACAGGTACAAGGACAGACATGTACAGACAGGGACAGACAGGTACAGACAGGAACAGGGACAGACCAGGTAGACAGGGACAGACAGGGACAGGGACAGGGATAGACCAGTCAGACAGGGACAGGGACAGACAGGGACAGACCAGGCAGACAGGGACAGACAGGGACAGACAGGTACAGACAGGGACAGACAGGTACAGGGACAGACAGGTACAGACAGGAACAGGGACAGACCAGGTAGACAGGGACAGACAGGGACAGGGATAGACCAGTCAGACAGGGACAGGGACAGATAGGGAGAGACCAGGCAGACAGGGACGGACCAGGCAGACAGGGACAGGGACAGACCAGGCAGACAGGGACAGACAGGGACAGACAGGTACAGACAGGTACAGGGACAGACAGGGACAGACAGGTACAGACAGGAACAGGGACAGACCAGGTAGACAGGGACAGACAGGGACAGGGATAGACCAGTCAGACAGGGACAGGGACAGATAGGGAGAGACCAGGCAGACAGTGACGGACAGGGACAGACCAGGCAGACAGGGACAGACAGGGACAGGGACAGACCCGGCAGACAGGGACAGGGACAGATAGGGAGAGATCATGCAGACCGGGACAGACCAGACAGACAGACACAGACAGACACGGACAGGGACAGACAGGGACAGACCAGGCAGACAGGGACAGGGACAGACATACAGGGACAGATCAGACAGACAGGGACAGATCAGACAGACAGGGACAGACCAGACAGAGACAGGGATAGATCAGACAGAGACAGGGACAGACCAGACAGGGACAGATCAGACCAGACAGAGACAGGGACAGATCAGACAGACAGGGACAGATCAGACAGACAGGGACAGACCAGACAGAGACAGGGACAGATCAGACAGAGACAGGGACAGACCAGACAGAGACAGGGACAGACCAGACAGAGACAGGGACAGACCAGACAGAGACAGGGACAGACCAGACAGAGACAGGGACAGACCAGACAGAGACAGGGACAGACCAGACAGAGACAGGGACAGACCAGACAGAGACAGGGACAGGGTAATGCAGCTTAGCCATGTACTGTAGGGTTATGTGAATACAGCCTCAATCAGGGATGTCTTTTATCAGCCTCCTAGTGCAATCCTCTAGTCTAACAGACAGGGACCACAGATGACAGGGACAGGTGTCACATTCGGGACATGATCACTTCAGCAACACAGGTTAACCATGCAGGTTAATGCAGACTCACTGGATGATCCTCGAGGCTGCTACTGAGGAAGGTACAGCACCAGCTCATCAGTGAACCACCTGACTCAGCTAATGAAGGAGCAGATCAGTTGATGAACCGAATCAGGTGTTTTACTGCTGAGCTGGAACAAAAACCTGCAATACTGCTACTCTACAAGAGCAGAATTGAGAATCGCTCAAATTACTCAAATACATCAATACACTATTTAGACTAAAGTGAACATCAACGCAGTGCACTACTGTCAGGCCAGTTCGTACCAAGGGCCTGTATGATAGAGTAAACCACATGACCCTCACCAGATGTCGATCATGGTCATCCCAGGTTTGATCCAGGTGTTGATGTAGTTTCGGACCTGTCTGTGGGCCTCGGCAGCCTGACGGAAGTCGCTCCACATCTCCTCGTTGGCCTTGTCAAGGACCCTCTTCTCCTCGTGGGTGGTCCGCCACGCTGCACTGCGCCTGGGACACACACACACACACACGTGCACACACACACGCACATGCAGGCACACATGCAGACACACACACGCAGGCATGTACATACAAATATGCACGCACACAAACACACACAGGCAAGCAAGCATGCACACACACACACACCACACACACACACACACACACACACACACACACACACACACACACACACACACACACACACACATCCACACCACAGACAGCATATTCTTTATCTTCTAATGGGATTGGGTGGTCAAACAACACCTTCAGAAAAGGATGCAGCAAACACTGCAGTTTATAATGCAGGTATAGATTAACATAGTGTGTGTGTGTGTGTGTGTGTGTGTGTGTGTGTGTGTGTGTGTGTGTGTGTGTGTGTGTGTGTGTGTGTGTGTGTGTGTGTGTATAAGTGTATATGTGTGTGTGTGTGTGTGTGTGCGTGTGCGTGTGCGTGTGCGCGTGCGCGTGCGCGTGCGCGTGTGTGCATATGTGTGTATATGTGTTTGTGTGTACGTGTGTGTATGTGTGCCTGTGTGTATGTATGTATATATGTGTGTGTGTCTCTTATTGTAAATCTTTTCATTTAACCTTGATTTAACCTGGTTTCATTGCGATTAAATCTCTTTGGCAAGCGAGACCTGGTATTGTGAACAAGAAAGAGCCTGGTTGTGAATAACATTTTATAGTGTTATCTTGTGAATAACATTTTATAGTGTTATCTTGTGAATAACATTTTATAGGGTTATCTTGTGAATAACATTTTATAGGGTTATCTTGTGAATAACATTTTATAGGGTTATCTTGTGAATAACATTTTATAGGGTTATCTTGTGAATAACATTTTATAGTGTTATCTTGTGAATAACATTTTATAGGGTTATCTTGTGAATAACATTTTATAGGGTTATCTTGTGAATAACATTTTATAGGGTTATCTTGTGAATAACATTTTATAGGGTTATCTTGTGAATAACATTTTATAGGGTTATCTTGTGAATAACATTTTATAGGGTTATCTTGTGAATAACATTTTATAGGGTTATCTTGTGAATAACATTTTATAGGGTTATCTTGTGAATAACATTTTATAGGGTTATCTTGTGAATAACATTTTATAGGGTTATCTTGTGAATAACATTTTATAGGGTTATCTTGTGAATAACATTTTATAGGGTTATCTTGGGTGACTGAGGCACATCCAATATTTGTATTATGCTTTAGAGTATGAAGTATGATGGACTGTAAACCACAGTGACCTCGATAAGATCTATGGACACCACACTGCATTAGATCTATGGACGCCACACTGCATTAGATCTATACACCACACTGCATTAGATCTATAGACACCACACTGCATTAGATCTATGGACACCACACTGCATTAGATCTATACACCACACTGCATTAGATCTATAGACACCACACTGCGTTAAATCTATGAACACCACACTGCATTAAATCTATGGACACCACACTGCATTAGATCTATGGACACCACACTGCATTAGATCTATAGACACCGCACTGCATTAGATCTATGGACACCACACTGCATTAGATCTATGGACACCACACTGCATTAGATCTATAGACACCACACTGCATTAGATCTATGGACACCACACTGCATTAGATCTATGGACACCACACTGCATTAGATCTATGGACGCCACACTGCATTAGATCTATGGACGCCACACTGCATTAGATCTATACACCACACTACATTAGATTTATGGACGCCACACTGCATTAGATCTATGGACACCACACTGCAGTAGATCTATGGACACCACACTGCATTAGATCTATGAACACCACACTGCATTAGATCTATACACCACACTGCATTAGATCTATACACCACACTTCATTAGATCTATGAACACCACACTGCATTAGATCTATACACCACACTGCATTAGATCTATAGACACCCCACTGCAATAGATCTATGGACACCACACTGCATTAGATGTATGGACACCACACTGCATTAGATCTATGGACACCACACTGCATTAAATCTATGGACGCCACACTGCATTAGATCTATGGACACCACACTGCATTAGATCTATGGACACCACACTGCATTAGATCTATGGACACCACACTGCATTAGATCTATGGACGCCACACTGCATTAGATCTATACACCACACTACATTAGATTTATGGACGCCACACTGCATTAGATCTATGGACACCACACTGCATTAGATCTATACACCACACTTCATTAGATCTATGAACACCACACTGCATTAGATCTATACACCACACTGCATTAGATCTATATACACCCCACTGCAATAGATCTATGGACACCACACTGCATTAGATCTATGGACACCACACTTTCATTAGATCTATGGACGCCACACTGCATTAGATCTATAGACACCCCACTGCATTAGATCTATATGTAACGGATGTGAAACAGCTAGCTTAGTTAGCGTTGTGCGCTAAATAGCGTTTCAATCAGTGACGTCACTTGCTCTGAGACCTTGAAATAGTAGTCCCCCTTGCTCTCCAAGGGCTGCGGCTTTTGTGGAGCGATGGGTAACGATGCTTCGTGGGTGTCAGTTGTTGATGTGTGCAGAAGGTCCCTAGTTCGCGCCCGGGTATGGGCGAGGGGACGGTTTAAACTTATACTGTTACATTGATGCTGTTGACCCGGATTACTGGTTGCTGCGGAAAAGGAGGAGGTCAAAAGGGGGGTGAGTGTAACGGATGTGAAACGGCTAGCTTAGTTAGCGGTGTGCGCTAAATAGCGTTTCAATCAGTGACGTCACTCGCTCTGAGACCTTGAAGTAGTGGTTCCCCTTGCTCTGCAAGGGCCGCGGCTTTTGTGGAGCGATGGGTAACGATGCTTCGAGGGTGACTGTTGATGTGTGCAGAAGGTCCCTGGTTCGCGCCCGGGTATGGGCGAGGGGACGGTCTAAACTTATACTGTTACATGTAGACACCCTACTGCATTAAATCTATGGACACCACACTGCATTAGATCTATAGACACCCCACTGCATTAGATCTATGGACGCCACACTGCATTAGATCTATGGACACCACACTGCATTAGATCTATACACCACACTGCATTAGATCTATAGACACCACACTGCATTAGATCTATAGACACCGCACTGCATTAAATCTATGAACACCACACTGCATTAGATCTATACACCACACTGCATTAGATCTATGGACACCACACTGCATTAGATCTATGGACACCACACTTTCATTAGATCTATGGACGCCACACTGCATTAGATCTATGGACACCACACTGCATTAGATCTATGGACAGCACACTTTCATTAGATCTATGGACGCCACACTGCATAAGATCTATGAACATCACACTGCATTAGATTTATGGACGCCACACTGCATTAGATCTATGGACACCACACTGCATAAGATCTATGAACATCACACTGCATTAGATCTATGAACATCACACTGCATTAGATCTATGAACATCACACTGCATTAGATCTATGAACATCACACTACATTAGATCTATGAACATCACACTACATTAGATCTATGGACGCCACACTGCATAAGATCTATGGCCACCACACTACATTAGATCTATAGACACCACACTGCATTAGATCTATGGCCACCACACTGCATTAGATCTATGGACACCACACTGCATTAGATCTATGGACACCACACTGCATTAGATCTATGGACACCACACTGCATTAGATCTATGGACGCCACACTGCATTAGATCTATGGACGCCACACTGCATTAGATCTATGGACACCACACTGCATTAGATCTATACACCACACTTCATTAGATCTATGGACACCACACTGCATTAGATCTATGGACACCACACTGCAGTAGATCTATGGACACCACACTGCATTAGATCTATGAACACCACACTGCATTAGATCTATACACCACACTGCATTAGATCTATACACCACACTTCATTAGATCTATGAACACCACACTGCATTAGATCTATACACCACACTGCATTAGATCTATAGACACCCCACTGCAATAGATCTATGGACACCACACTGCATTAGATGTATGGACACCACACTGCATTAGATCTATGGACACCACACTGCATTAGATCTATGGACGCCACACTGCATTAGATCTATGGACACCACACTGCATTAGATCTATGGACACCACACTGCATTAGATCTATGGACGCCACACTGCATTAGATCTATACACCACACTGCATTAGATCTATAGACACCCCACTGCAATAGATCTATGGACACCACACTGCATTAGATCTATGGACACCACACTTTCATTAGATCTATGGACGCCACACTGCATTAGATCTATAGACACCCCACTGCATTAGATCTATATGTAACGGATGTGAAACGGCTAGCTTAGTTAGCGTTGTGCGCTAAATAGCGTTTCAATCAGTGACGTCACTTGCTCTGAGACCTTGAAATAGTAGTCCCCCTTGCTCTCCAAGGGCCGCGGCTTTTGTGGAGCGATGGGTAATGATGCTTCGTGGGTGTCAGTTGTTGATGTGTGCAGAAGGTCCCTAGTTCGCGCCCGGGTATGGGCGAGGGGACGGTTTAAACTTATACTGTTACATTGATGCTGTTGACCCGGATTACTGGTTGCTGCGGAAAAGGAGGAGGTCAAAAGGGGGGTGAGTGTAACGGATGTGAAACGGCTAGCTTAGTTAGCGGTGTGCGCTAAATAGCGTTTCAATCAGTGACGTCACTCGCTCTGAGACCTTGAAGTAGTGGTTCCCCTTGCTCTGCAAGGGCCGCGGCTTTTGTGGAGCGATGGGTAACGATGCTTCGAGGGTGACTGTTGATGTGTGCAGAAGGTCCCTGGTTCGCGCCCGGGTATGGGCGAGGGGACGGTCTAAACTTATACTGTTACATGTAGACACCCTACTGCATTAAATCTATGGACACCACACTGCATTAGATCTATAGACACCCCACTGCATTAGATCTATGGACGCCACACTGCATTAGATCTATGGACACCACACTGCATTAGATCTATACACCACACTGCATTAGATCTATAGACACCACACTGCATTAGATCTATAGACACCGCACTGCATTAAATCTATGAACACCACACTGCATTAGATCTATACACCACACTGCATTAGATCTATGGACACCACACTGCATTAGATCTATGGACACCACACTTTCATTAGATCTATGGACGCCACACTGCATTAGATCTATGGACACCACACTGCATTAGATCTATGGACAGCACACTTTCATTAGATCTATGGACGCCACACTGCATAAGATCTATGAACATCACACTGCATTAGATTTATGGACGCCACACTGCATTAGATCTATGGACACCACACTGCATAAGATCTATGAACATCACACTGCATTAGATCTATGAACATCACACTGCATTAGATCTATGAACATCACACTGCATTAGATCTATGAACATCACACTACATTAGATCTATGAACATCACACTACATTAGATCTATGGACGCCACACTGCATAAGATCTATGGCCACCACACTACATTAGATCTATAGACACCACACTGCATTAGATCTATGGCCACCACACTGCATTAGATCTATGGACACCACACTGCATTAGATCTATGGACACCACACTGCATTAGATCTATGGACACCACACTGCATTAGATCTATGGACGCCACACTGCATTAGATCTATGGACGCCACACTGCATTAGATCTATGGACACCACACTGCATTAGATCTATACACCACACTTCATTAGATCTATGGACACCACACTGCATTAGATCTATGGACACCACACTGCAGTAGATCTATGGACACCACACTGCATTAGATCTATAGACACCACACTGCATTAGATCTATAGACACCGCACTGCATTAAATCTATGAACACCACACTGCATTAGATCTATACACCACACTGCATTAGATCTATGGACACCACACTGCATTAGATCTATGGACACCACACTTTCATTAGATCTATGGACGCCACACTGCATTAGATCTATGGACACCACACTGCATTAGATCTATGGACAGCACACTTCCATTAGATCTATGGACGCCACACTGCATAAGATCTATGAACATCACACTGCATTAGATTTATGGACGCCACACTGCATTAGATCTATGGACACCACATTGCATAAGATCTATGAACATCACACTGCATTAGATCTATGAACATCACACTGCATTAGATCTATGAACATCACACTGCATTAGATCTATGAACATCACACTACATTAGATCTATGAACATCACACTACATTAGATCTATGGACGCCACACTGCATAAGATCTATGGCCACCACACTACATTAGATCTATAGACACCACACTGCATTAGATCTATGGCCACCACACTACATTAGATCGATAGACACCACAATGCATTAGATCTATGGACGCCACACTACATAAGGCCAATGGACTTGGTAGAGGTGACATACCCGTCTTTAGATGGAGGATATTCACATTCCTCTCCCTTTGGGAAGACAGCACTGGGATACAGCTCACAAATAGGGACAGTGGGAGGGTCAGTCTGCCCCTTCACTGTTCCCCAGATAGAGAGAGGGAGGGAGAGGGATGGGAGGATCGGAAGAGAGGAGGACAAGGGGAAGAGGGCAAAGAGGGGTCAGATAGAGAGAGGGAGGGAGAGGGAGATGAGGATGAGAAGAGAGAGGAAGAGAGAGGTTAGCGTCTGCAGATGTGCAACACATTGTTGCTATTAGCAACATATAGTCCCATATGGTCGCAACACATGGTACAGCAATATAGGCTTAGACACCTGCTACACCTGTATAACACCATGTATATAACTAACCCTAACCTGTATAACACCATGTATATAACTAACCCTAACCTGTATAACACCATGTATATAACTAACCCTAACCTGTATAACACCATGTATATAACTAACCCTAACCTGTATAACACCATGTATATAACTAACCCTAACCTGTATAACACCATGTATATAACTAACCCTAACCCTAACCTGTATAACACCATGTATATAACTAACCCTAACCTGTATAACACCATGTATATAACTAACCCTAACCTGTATAACACCATGTATATAACTAACCCTAACCTGTATAACACCATGTATATAACTAACCCTAACCTGTATAACACCATGCATATAACTAACCCTAACCTGTATAACACCATGTATATAACTAACCCTAACCTGTATAACACCATGTATATAACTAACCCTAACATGTATAACACCATGTATATAACTAACCCTAACCTGTATAACACCATGTATATAACTAACCCTAACCTGTATAACACCATGTATATAACTAACCCTAACCTGTATAACACCATGTATATAACTAACCCTAACCTGTATAACACCATGTATATAACTAACCCTAACCTGTATAACACCATGTATGTAACTAACCCTAACCTGTATAACACCATGTATATAACTAACCCTAACCCTAACCTGACTAACACCATGTATATAACTAACCCTAACCTGTATAACACCATGTATATAACTAACCCTAACCTGTATAACACCATGTATATAACTAACCCTAACCCTAACCTGACTAACACCATGTATATAACTAACCCTAACCTGAATAACACCATGTATATAACTAACCCTAACCTGTATAACACCATGTATATAACTAACCCTAACCTGTATAACACCATGTATATAACTAACCCTAACCTGTATAACACCATGTATATAACTAACCCTAACCTGTATAACACCATGTATATAACTAACCCTAACCTGTATAACACCATGCATATAACTAACCCTAACCTGTATAACACCATGTATATAACTAACCCTAACCTGTATAACACCATGTATATAACTAACCCTAACATGTATAACACCATGTATATAACTAACCCTAACCTGTATAACACCATGTATATAACTAACCCTAACCCTAACCTGACTAACACCATGTGTATAACTAACCCTAACCTGTATAACACCATGTATATAACTAACCCTAACCTGTATAACACCATGTATATAACTAACCCTAACCTGTATAACACCATGTATATAACTAACCCTAACCTGTATAACACCATGTATATAACTAACCCTAACCTGTATAACACCATGTATATAACTAACCCTAACCCTAACCTGTATAACACCATGTATATAACTAACCCTAACCTGTATAACACCATGTATATAACTAACCCTAACCTGTATAACACCATGTATATAACTAACCCTAACCCTAACCTGACTAACACCATGTATATAACTAACCCTAACCTGTATAACACCATGTATATAACTAACCCTAACCTGTATAACACCATGTATATAACTAACCCTAACCTGTATAACACCATGTATATAACTAACCCTAACCAGTATAACACCATGTATATAACTAACCCTAACCTGTATAACACCATGTATATAACTAACCCTAACCTGTATAACACCATGTATATAACTAACCCTAACCTGTATAACACCATGTTTATAACTAACCCTAACCTGTATAACACCATGTATATAACTAACCCTAACCTGTATAACACCATGTTTATAACTAACCCTAACCTGTATAACACCATGTATATAACTAACCCTAACCTGTATAACACCATGTATATAACTAACCCTAACCTGTATAACACCATGTTTATAACTAACCCTAACCTGTATAACACCATGTATATAACTAACCCTAACCAGTTTAACACCATGTATATAACTAACCCTAACCTGAATAACACCACGTATATAACTAACCCTAACCTGAATAACACCATGTATATAACTAACCCTAACCCTAATACTTAACACGGATCTAAATACTTACGTAAATGTGATATGTCAGTTTTATATTTTGAATAGATTTGCAACATTTTCTAAAACCCTGTTTTTGCTTTGTCATTATGGGGTATTGTGTGCAGATTGATGAGAGGGGTAAAAATATACAGTGCCTTGCGAAAGTATTCGGCCCCCTTGAACTTTGCAACCTTTTGCCACATTTCAGGCTTCAAACATAAAGATATAAAACTGTATTTTTTTGTGAAGAATCAACAACAAGTGGGACACAATCATGAAGTGGAACGACATTTATTGGATATTTCAAACTTTTTTAACAAATCAAAAACTGAAAAATTAGGCGTGCAAAATTATTCAGCCCCCTTAAGTTAATACTTTGTAGCGCCACCTTTTGCTGCGATTACAGCTGTAAGTCGCTTGGGGTATGTCTCTATCAGTTTTGCACATCGAGAGACTGAAATTCTTTCTCATTCCTCCTTGCAAAACAGCTCGAGCTCAGTGAGATTGGATGGAGAGCATTTGTGAACAGCAGTTTTCAGTTCTTTCCACAGATTCTCGATTGGATTCAGGTCTGGACTTTGACTTGGCCATTCTAACACCTGGATATGTTTATTTTTGAACCATTCCATTGTAGATTTTGCTTTATGTTTTGGATCATTGTCTTGTTGGAAGACAAATCTCTGTCCCAGTCTCAGGTCTTTTGCAGACTCCATCAGGTTTTCTTCCAGAATGGTCCTGTATTTGGCTCCATCCATCTTCCCATCAATTTTAACCATCTTCCCTGTCCCTGCTGAAGAAAAGCAGGCCCAAACCATGATGCTGCCACCACCATGTTTGACAGTGGGGATGGTGTGTTCAGGGTGATGGGCTGTGTTGCTTTTACGCCAAACATAACGTTTTACATTGTTGCCAAAAAGTTCAATTTTGGTTTCATCTGACCAGAGCACCTTCTTCCACATGTTTGGTGTGTCTCCCAGGTGGCTTGTGGCAAACTTTAAACAACACTTTTTATGGATATCTTTAAGAAATGGCTTTCTTCTTGCCACTCTCCAATAAAGGCCAGATTTCTGCAATATACGACTGATTGTTGTCCTATGGACAGAGTCTCCCACCTCAGCTGTAGATCTCTGCAGTTCATCCAGAGTGATCATGGGCCTCTTGGCTGCATCTTTGATCAGTCTTCTCCTTGTATGAGCTGAAAGTTTAGAGGGACGGCCAGGTCTTGGTAGATTTGCAGTGGTCTGATACTCCTTCCATTTCAATATTATCGCTTGCACAGTGCTCCTTGGGATGTTTAAAGCTTGGGAAATCTTTTTGTATCCAAATCCGGCTTTAAACTTCTTCACAACAGTATCTCGGACCTGCCTGGTGTGTTCCTTGTTCTTCATGATGCTCTCTGTGCTTTTAACGGACCTCTGAGACTATCACAGTGCAGGTGCATTTATACAGAGACTTGATTACACACAGGTAGATTGTATTTATCATCATTAGTCATTTAGGTCAACATTGGATCATTCAGAGATCCTCACTGAACTTCTGGAGAGAGTTTGCTGCACTGAAAGTAAAGGGGCTGAATAATTTTGCACGCCAAATTTTTCAGTTTTTGATTTGTTAAAAAAGTTTGAAATATCCAATAAATGTCGTTCCACTTCATGATTGTGTCCCACTTGTTGTTGATTCTTCACAAAAAAATACAGTTTTATATCTTTATGTTTGAAGCCTGAAATGTGGCAAAAGGTCGCAAAGTTCAAGGGGGCCGAATACTTTCGCAAGGCACTGTATATATATTTCATCCATTTCAGAATAAGTTCCCAGGTCTGAATACTTTTCCGAATGCTTATCTTATCACTAATACAGGTGCAGTAAAAGTCTAGTAGGGGAAACCTCTTCTCAAGCAAAATAACAAATCAAGTCGAGACATACACACACGGTTTTCATCTGTAAAAACCATTGAAGGTTCTGGTAACAAAAGGAAGTCAAACCATGCAGAGGGAGAAACCACGCCAAGTACGATTACGACAACAAACTCACCTCTCTTCTTATTCTTCTTCTTCTTCTTCTTCTTCTTCCCTGCGGAGTTTTCACCCTCTTCTCCATCTGTCGAAAAAACATACATTTTTGGATTCTCTCTAACCGAACGTGACATGACGTGTTCAGTCACAACTCACGTACGCTTGTAGTTAACTGTTCGCACTTAAGAATTTACTGTAATGGGCAGCAGCAGACGCCAACTCACGTCGCAGGTCAAATGATACATTTGTTTAGGTTTATTAAGGGCCAAATCGGGACTTGGAGATCCGTACGAGAACGATTAGGATGATAAAGTGAAAGAGGAACTGAGAAGTGGTTCAGTCAGTCACGTTGGCCACTAGAATGCTAGCAGGTGATGTAGCTCGTTGGTGAACGCACCACACTAAATGACACCAAACTCATGTCGCAGGTCACATGTTGAGTTTGAGTATGAGAAGGACAATGGTGAATGATGATGATGATGATGATGATGATGATGAAGTCATAGACTCATACCCTCCTCTCCATCATCCTCCTTATCTATGTCCTCGGGCAGGGCTTGCTGCTCCAACTGTTTCGTCACATCACCAACACCTCCTCCCGTATCTCCATCCCCCTCAGACTCATTTGTCCCTGCTGCAAAGTCATACACGCACACAATCAAACACACACACACACACACACATACACGTGCAACACACACACACATGCAACACACACACACGCAACACACACACATGCAACACACACACACACACACATGCAATACACACACACATGCAACACACACACATACCCAAACGCACGTGTGTGCACAACACACACACACACACACACACACACTTAAAGTGGGTAAATTGATACATTTTGAGAAAGTGCATCTAATGTGAACAGAACTTGGCAGGAGCAATGCATAATTTGTATCTATACCTGGAATCAATATCCCAAGGGCATATGTAGGTACCCTGCAGCATTATGCCATGCCTATAGCCCTTTCAGAAACAGGACTATATAGATACATAGTTTAACACACACCAGAAAATAATCTCAAGATCACATGTGTTTTTACAAGATAAGGTATAGCCTGTATTTAGTGCTAAAGCTTTGTTTACTTTTCTCCCTAGTGGACCTCTTTTAACATTAAAGAAGAAGACAAGTGCTGAAAAGTCCTGTGATATGACTGTCATCTTATCGCTGCAACATTCTTCAATTTTCGAATTTGACAGCATTCCATTAAACCAATAGAAGAAGCGATTTCAAGCCTCGAGAGAGGCATTGTCCCGTTTCCAGATGTGCTTCTCCCCTTTAGCCCTCATAACGGCACCGGTACCCGTTCACTTCCAGGCGCGGGACAGCCGTGACAGCTGCGGCAGAACGTGATCACTTTCTGACAGGTAGTAAAGCCCCACGCTTCTCATTTTTACCGGTCTTTTTACGCTGTGGCACAACAGGGGACCCCTCAATAATGCGCTATGTCCAAAACGGGAATTTATTCTCACTATCATGCATTCTTTCTTACCTGGGACAGCGGTCTTCTTCTTCTTCTTTTTTCTTCTCTTTTTCTTCCCTGTTTCGGAGGGCTCCGCGTCCTCTTTCGCTTCGTTTTCGTCGGCGTCCCCATTGAGAACTTCGGGCGCCTCCGGTTCAGGCTGCACTATCTCGAGCTCCGCCATCATCGGCGTTCGGAATGAAGTGACGCATAAACTGCTGGGAGCCTCCAGTGGCCACATTCTGAAACTGTGCTCGAGGCAGACAGGCAGCTGAGCCAATAATGAGCTATTAGGCACTTTGTGGAGCTGCTTGACCTCAATAGAGAAAACTAAGCCCGTCCTATCTTCATTTCTCAAGTGACAAGATAGGAGGAGCGTAGTGCTTAAACTCTGGAGAGTATATGCTACTAACTTTTATTGAGGCTGTTTGTCTTCCATCATAATAGGCCTATTTCAAGGTTATAGTAGGAGAGGAAATAGTATGTATAATCTAAGTCAAATAGATGATCACGTTGTCATTTACAAATCGACACAGTGACACTAGTTGCTCGATATAACATTATTAGACATGTATAAACAATAAGAAAAGCAGCCATTTAAAAGGCTACATAAAATATAAATCATGAGTCAATAGCCTGGCATGGGAACACTACTGATCTCCTCACTCAGCAAATGGTCCATAACGGAAGCAGGCCAGAATCGAATAACCACTTTCTCTGTAAACAATTCTCATCCAATTATGTCCCCAAGCCTTTCATCTCAAGTTACTGCGCTCGCTCTGCGCACTGGGTGACCGCGACCACCTTGTGCCGCATTACTCGTTTTTGCAAAATATCAAGCGCTCAAACCGCAATCTATTTTTAGAAGCCGTGGTTTGTATTGTCGGTGTTATGCTTTCAGATTGTTGCCATGAGTCGATCATTTCTGGTGCGTAAACTCATTTGGAGACGGGCCGGGCGCAGTGTGTGTATCCAAGCAACAAGCTTCAGCAAACTCAAAGGGATAAAGGTTACATTTACAGTAGATGAACGCGGAGGTGGATTGTCGAACATTATTCAGGCACCCAGTGCAAGCTTAGAGATTCTACTGGGATTCAAATGTTTGTTTTTAACACCAGATGTACATAATGTGGGGAGTTAATCAACACTTTTATGGAGTGTATAACTGACTGGAATTATTTGCAAATGATGATGACAGATTTTAGACCCGGACCTCTGTATTTCTTTGATCAGGTAACCAATAAATATACTATGTATTATTACTATATCATGCAACAGAGGAAACTGGGATAATGGATAATAATTTTCACAACTTCTTCAGCCTACAGGACGGGGACATAGGAAGCGCCCCAGAATGCCCTTGGAGCATTGCTTTGATCTGGCAAATGTGGGCGTGCGCTTGGCAACAATCAAAAGGTAGGCTAAACTCATATAGACTTTATATTATGTTAGTGTAACGGATGTTTCAATCGGTGACGTCACTTGCTCTGAGACCATGAAGTAGTAGTTCCCCTTGCTCTGCAAGGGCCGCGGCTTTTGTGGAGCGATGGGTAACGATTGCTTCGTGGGTGACTGTTGTTGATGTGTGCAGAGGGTCCCTGGTTCGCGCCCGGGTATGGGCGAGGGGACGGTCTAAATTTATACTGTTACATTAGACCGTGCTGGACTGGACCACTTTTCCCTCTATCCCTAGCAAACACAGCAGATTTAACTACTTGCATTTTGAACTGAATATCATGATTAGTTGATTATTGGATTCTGGTGTGTTAGCCGGGGCTGGGGAAAAAGGTGTGGCATCAATCAGACCCCCGAGGACTGGAGTTGCCCAGGCCAGAATTATATGTCTGTTTTGTGTGTGCTTGACTTATTATTTATAAATAAACAAATCTTCATTTCAATACTTTCTATTCTAATTTATAGCCTATGCGCTCACAGCGAGTGCGTTAACGATGACAAATATGATGCAAAGAATGAAGACAATGCACACAAAGTGCCAAATAAACCCTCTACCACTGGTAAACCAGATACCTGGCCCTCTATCAACGGATCGTTGGACATGGGTGGTGATGAGAGGAATCCGGAGGCCGCGGCCGTGCCAGCAGACTGGTTGGATGACATGGACCCGATGGATGCATACAAGCACATGGCCCCTCAGTTGTTGAGCGAGTTGGGGAGTGTGCTTTTGCAGTATGAAGGGAGTGAGGAGGGATGTATTCCACACGGCCTCGTGAACGTTCTGAATTACTCATGGAAGGATTTGACCGCCGGGGCAGTTTATGTCAAACCATCTTGGAAGTTGGGTGTCGGCAGCGGGAGTGGTGATGGCGGGAAACCTCGCAAGTCGAAGGGCTTCATGAATTTCGATGAGACTCTTCGGCAGATGGCGGGAAAGAGAAAGACAAAACAGAAAGCGTCCAAGGTGGAAAATGGGTCTGAGAGACAGCCTCAAGACTCCAATTTGCGCAAAAGGTTGTCAGTTTCCCATGCACAAAAAGGTGAACCCTCAACATGAACACGTCAGCACTCACCCACTGCATTAGTTGACATCTTTTCTAATAGGAAGTCAAATTATGACTTTGAAAAAAGTCTCACATTTACACAGTACAATTCCCCAGGCCATCTACTTTAATTAACCAAACTCACCATGGCTACTTTAGACCCGGGATAAGTAATGAAAATGGTCCTAAACATTAAACCACCTATATTAAGTCATTGCTGTCCAACTTTTAAGACATTCCTGCTTGTGGGAGAGGCTAGATTGGTTTACAAGAGAAATTGTTGGTCTACAGGCCACAGGTGTTTATAAAAGGCCTTAGTCAGTGAATCAGTTAAAACCAGTTCCTGCCTTTTGACTTTCCCTGCTTAATAATTCACTCACACTCATCTGGGGTATTATGGGTATTACTGAGGCAATGGGTGGATGCTTCTCTTGAAGCTCCTCCTTAGTCCTATAAGTGACCATTTAACAATACATGAAGTCTAGTGTTCAGGAAATACATGAAGTCTAGTGTTCAGGAAATACATGTAGGTTAGTGTTCAGGAAATACATGTAAACTAGTGTTCAGGAAATACATGTAAACTAGTGTTCAGGAAATACATGCAGGCTAGGGTTGAGGAAATACATGTAAACTAGTGTTCAGGAAATACATGTAGGTTAGTGTTCAGGAAATACATGTAAACTAGTGTTCAGGAAATACATGTAAACTAGTGTTCAGGAAATACATGTAGGTTAGTGTTCAGGAAATACATGCAGGCTAGGGTTGAGGAAATACATGTAAACTAGTGTTCAGGAAATACATGTAGGTTAGTGTTCAGGAAATACATGTAAACTAGTGTTCAGGAAATACATGTAAACTAGTGTTCAGGAAATACATGAAGTCTAGTGTTCAGGAAATACATGTAGGTTAGTGTTCAGGAAATACATGTAAACTAGTGTTCAGGAAATACATGTAGGTTAGTGTTCAGGAAATACATGCAGGCTAGGGTTGAGGAAATACATGTAAACTAGTGTTCAGGAAATACATGTAGGTTAGTGTTCAGGAAATACATGTAAACTAGTGTTCAGGAAATACATGTAAACTAGTGTTCAGGAAATACATGTAAACTAGTGTTCAGGAAATACATGTAAACTAGTGTTCAGGAAATACATGTAGGTTAGTGTTCAGGAAATACATGTAAACTAGTGTTCAGGAAATAGATGTAAACTACTGTTCAGGAAATACATGTAAACTAGTGTTCAGGAAATACATGTAGGTTAGTGTTCAGGAAATACATGTAAACTAGTGTTCAGGAAATACATGCAGGCTAGGGTTGAGGAAATACATGTAAACTAGTGTTCAGGAAATACATGTAAACTAGTGTTCAGGAAATACATGTAAACTAGTGTCTTTTGTATCCAAGATGACATTCCCATCAAGCTGTTTTTCAACAATTTCCTTCCAGCTCATGTGGCCACAACTATAAGTTTCTCCATCTCTTCAAAAACCTATGAGGAGCAAGGTAGGACATTACCACACACACTATGTTACTCCTAGACATTTCTATGCAGGCGATATACCTGATTAGGGGCTCCCAAGTGACGAAAGGGTCTAAGGCACTGCATCGCAGTGCTAGAGGCATCACTACAGACACCCTGGTTCGAATCTGGTATTATGATTGGGAGTCCCATTTGGCGGCTCACAATTGGCCCAGCGTCGTCCAGGTTTGGCTGGGGTTTAGGTCGTCATTGTAAATAAGAATTTGTTCTTAATTAACTGACTTGCCTAGTTAAAAAAAAAAAAAAAAGATAAAAAACTGTACGGTATAGAGCAGTAGTAGTGCTGCCTTAGCTTTATCAGCTCTAGCAACTGAGCCACAGCTGGAACCCAAAGCCAAGGTCGTGGGTTCAATTCCCGCAGGGAACACACACTCATAAAATAAATGTATGTGCTCACTGTACTGCAAGTAACTTTGGATGAAAAACAATTTGCTAAGTGGCACATGTTATCATATCATTTGACTTAGTGTGTGGTAGATGGACATCTAGTGTACCCACATTGTGCCCTTGAGCAATGCACTTAACCTCACAACATGCTCTCCATTCAGGGGCCGCTGACTGCACTATGGCTTGACACTGTGCTTCTATTTACTGTGTGGTGGAGGGGGGGGGTGTTCAGAACAAAAAATATCCATTATTCGCTGTAGCATATGGACAATAAAGTTGTACTGTATGGTACATGCAGGTTGGATCGTCCAGCCTAAGGAGCCAACCCATGAGGAACCTCAGTGGACTAAGCTGTGTCATTGGGTGGTAGAGAGGCTGCAACTGGCTATGTAAGAACTTCTATTCTACTCTATTCTGTTGTAGAAATCCTCACTATGTTATTAGCCATGTTATAATCCCCACCAAAACAGGTTAATCGCATTGGTGCATGTTTGACATTCATGCCAGCGACCTGGGTTCACTTCCCTGCTGGTACCTACAATATTGTATTATATTTCCACAGCTTTTCCTGCAACACAACATATCCCCATGTCACCCTCATGGCTTTTTCAATTACTTTGAGTGTGCCAATTTGTCCATGTGTATGATTACAGTATGACTTCCTTTAGAAAACAGACAACGGAGCAGGCAGAGAGTGGGCTGAACAAACCACCCATCCTCCGTCACTACGGGGATGCCAAGCCACACTTTAAACACCAGAAGAAGACAGGAGGAGGAAGCGGAGGAGGAGGCAAGACCTGGCCTTACCCTCAGATACCAGAGGTGAACCAGGAGGACCAGGATTCATTGCGGCAGAAACTACACTACAGGATCAATGATGGTTCCTCCTTCCTATAGTATCCTTTCTCACGTTTCCAACTAAAGCTGATTCATTCCAGGATGTTACTTCGCTACTGACCTCATTCACTAATCTTCACAGATCTGACAGCACTAGGTATGGGAAAGCTATATGAGAGAAACTAAAAACCAGTTGTCTGAGATCTGTGAAGGCAAGGAATCAGGGCAATGGGCAGGGAACATCTTCCTAAAATTAAACTCAACAATGATGTTTAAATCTCTAATTTCTAAATCTAAATGTGTTAACCTAGCCGTCGCCTTGACCTTAACCCTTCCCAGTTATCCGTCTGGTTTTGTAGCAGTGTGTCAGAGCCACTCTGGTCTGTCCTGTGGAGGGTTCTATACTAATGTGTTCAGTGACCAACTCAGCGCTGTTACACTGGCCAGCATCACCGCAGTAGGACGGGGCACCGTCACACACCCACTCAGGTAAACACATAGTAAATGGTTAAAGATTTAACAGAATTTTCAAACAATAAAGTTAACAGAAATAGGGGCACTAAGAACAGTATGTACAGTATCTGACTCGAAGGCCCAATTGAGTTGTACTAATGAATGAATTGAGCTGAGCTAGGTTCCTAGTTCAGATAAAGCTGACGCATGCTTCCCAGTCGAAACGGTTCACGCATATATTAACAGTTTGTGACGTTGTTGTTCGGTTTCCCCCCCCCCCCCCCCCCCCCCCCGGCTGTTCTTGCACACAGTTTTTTTGAGGCAAGTCGAAGTTCAGTAGCCGATGTCTACGCCCCATCAACGATGATTGGTCAACAGTACTATTCCTAGTAGGAGTGGGAACGTGAAGTGTTTCTTGTCATTCGACGAGAGACGATTCATTGTAATGCTTCTTTTTTTACTGCACCAAACATCTTAGCTAGATGTAAAATTGCTCGACTAAAAATGTCAAAAATGAATGACAGATATCTTGATTTATCTTAGATTATCTTGGACTATTTTGAGGAAGTGGTTTCTGGCTATGTTGTTGCTACGATGGCTCAAGAGTGTCTAACAATAGTAATAGTAATATTACTAGTAGTAATAGTAATATTTGTTCTTGTTTTTAAAGCGAAGGTGTTTCGGGAGTATGCGAGCACAGACGGCCTAGCCAAGTTCTGCTAGGAGCAAACCGAACCTCTGCATGAGGAAGCCTTAAATTGGGATCAGTGGATTACTACTGGTTAGGGTGAGGCGTAGATCACATGAAAGGGATCTTTAACACAGGAGGTTGGTGGCACCTTAATTGAGGACGACGGGCTCGTGGTAATGGCTGGAGCGGAATCAGTGGAATGGTATGAAATACATCAAACACATGGTTTCCATGGTTTCCATGCCATTCCATTCGCTCCGTTCCAGACATTATTATGAGCCGTTCTCCCCTCAGCAGCCTCCACTGGTCTTTAATCAATGGATCCACAGGGATTATGTTAGCTGGCAGTGAACATGGTGTGCTTATTGTGAGTATGTCTGCTGTGAGTAAAGCAGACATAGATGGATCTAACTGCGACCTGTTGTGAACTGTTGTTGTCTGTAGTGGGACTGTTACTGCTGTGTGGGATCAGCGTGGTGGGATGACGTGTGACCCAGAAGGAGCTGTCACTAAGGAGTGGACCTGGCAGATTGGGGTTAAGGAGAGGATAGTCATTCAGGTGAGGACCAGGGCTCCATGGGGTCAACAGTTCAGTCAATACAGGATATAGCTCAATGTAAATGAGCAAATGTATGTTCATAGTTGTCTTTTTAATCTGACCTCACCTAATTTAAGGTAAAGTAAAGAAACTAAGAGTAAGCTAATTAAGCAATAAGGCCCGAGGAGGTGTTGTGTACGGTCTGATATACCGCGGCTGTCAGCCAATCAGCATTCAGGGCTTGATCCACCCAGTTTATAATAGGCTATAGCCCAGTTTAGTCTACAACTACTGTTTGTAATCCCCATCTCTGTAAGGCCCTTCACTGACAAGCTCAGTCAAGAAGAAGAGGAAGTCCCAGTTGCTGGGCAACGCCGTCATATGATAGCCTCTGGGACAGCAGTACGGGGGCTTGTAAACAAAGCAGGGGACGTGGGGCATGACGATGTTACCCACGGATACTGTGATACTCCAACTATGTCATCATGGCTGATCGGTCCATTTCAGTTTTAAAGTGGGCTATTGCCTCTATTGTAATCATAACTTCGAATAGAGGAACAGCCATCAAGTAC
This sequence comes from Oncorhynchus mykiss, assembly GCF_013265735.2. Taxonomy (NCBI): domain Eukaryota; kingdom Metazoa; phylum Chordata; class Actinopteri; order Salmoniformes; family Salmonidae; genus Oncorhynchus; species Oncorhynchus mykiss. The sequence goes on from NC_048566.1 coordinate 95,131,032, forward strand.
ATTTATCAACAGAGGTGAGAATTTCTTAATGCCAATTAGGAATCTCTCTTGTGGTTTAGTCAGGATTGAGATAGGGTTAAAATAGGATTAAGATAGGATTAGGATAGGGTTAAAATAGGATTAGGATAGGATTAAGATAGGGTTTAGTTAGGATTAAGATAGGGTTTAGTTAGGATTAAGATAGGGTTTAGTTAGGATTAAGATAGGGTTTAGTTAGGATTAAGATAGGATTAAGATAGGGTTAAAACAGGATTAGGATAGGATTAAGATAGGGTTTAGTTAGGATTAAGATAGGGTTTAGTTAGGATTAAGATAGGATTATGATAGGGTTTAGTTAGGATTATGATAGGGTTTAGTTAGGATTAAAATATATTTAAGCGAAGTGGCATTCCATAACTTTTTGTTATTTTCTTATTTTTTCCCAGGTGTCTGATCAGATCTCAGTACGGATGTTGAGCGGTACCTGTACCACCCTCAGCTTTAAGAGTCAGAATGAGAGTGTCCAGCTACCACTGTCCCCCCTGCCCAACATCACCCCAACTAAAGAAGTGGTGAGAAAACACTGTGATGATAATATATTAGAGCTATTTCAGGCTTAATGTGTTGATGATGGTTGGTGATGACCAAATCTGATTGGTGAACGGTTGGTGACTGGTGAATCTGATTGGTGAACGGTTGGTGACTGGTGAATCTGATTGGTGAACGGTTGGTGACTGGTGAATCTGATTGGTGACCGGTTGGTGACTGGTGAATCTGATTGGTGAACGGTTGGTGACTGGTGAATCTGATTGGTGAACGGTTGGTGACTGGTGAATCTGATTGATGATTTGTATGAGTCGTGTGCTGTCTTCCAGGCCTGTCTGCAGACTGAGGGGGCGTTCACCTCTCTGGCAGCCCAGGAGCTCTCCCTGAGTAAGAAGCACCAGAAGAACCAGGGCCAGACCATAGACACCAAGAGGGTAAGAGACTTTAAAGAGGATCTATCACATTTATTTTACTAAGTAGCTCTTTAAGAACACATATTTTACAATAACGACCTGGCTAAGAGAACGTCAGTTAGGATTTCGTCTCATTGAGTGGTGTTTCCAATGTCTGTACTAGTCTCTCTTGACCAACATTCCTACACAATGAGATTTTGATTATGAACCAGGTGTCAGTGCGTTCCAGTGAGGTGCTACAGGTGACCCGGGAGTTGGAGAAGCTGGAAGAACCCTGTCTCTTCAGGAGAGGAGGAGGGCGGGCAGGACGAGAGCTGAAAAGACTCCAGAGGAGAATATGTAATATCCTGGACGACTGGCTGGAGTTCTACCGGGTCACCACAGGTACACAAGGTTTTATTTAAATGTGTTTATTATAGACATTAATTATTCTCTTTTACAATAACAGGTCAAGGGGTGAAGAGTTCTCTCACGTGGTCCACTGGAGCTTTTTTTTCTAAATCTTATTTAATAAAGTACTTACTATATAAATACGTCTATACCGCAACAAGTCCTTGTGGACTGATGTTAGTACCAACGGAAGTAAACACAGAAACCGTTCAGCCAGTTTGACGAGTTCTTCACATGAAAAATACAATGAAGCTGTACAGGTGTGTCCATATAAAAGTGGTTCAGTACAGCATCAGTTCTTAGTTACATATGTCATCTCCTTAGTTACATATGTCATCTCCTTAGTTACATATGTCATCTTAGTTACATATGTCATCTCCTTAGTTACATATGTCATTTCCTTTGTTACATATGTCATCTCCTTAGTTACATATGTCATCTTACATATGTCATCTCCTTAGTTACATATGTCATCTCCTTTATTACATTTTTACTTATCAAGTCAGTTAGGAACAAATCATTATTTACAATGACTGCCTAACCTTGCCGACTCTGGGCCAATTGTGTGCCGCCCTACGGTACCCCCATTCACAGCCAGTTGTGATACAGCCCGGGATTGAACCAGGGTCTGTAGTGACACCTCTAGCACTGAGCTGCAGTGTCTTAAACCACTGCGCCACTTGGGAACTCCTTCGAAATGTAACAATATATGCCATTTAGCAGATGCTTTTATCCAGAGTGACAGTCATGTGTGCATACATTTTACCCATCGTGGCCCCAGGAATCAAACTCACTATCCTGACGTTGCAAGCGTCATGTTCTTACTACTGAGCTACAGAGGACCACAAACTCACTATGAGTCTCCTTCATGAAGTCCTGACCATCTTCTGTTGCCCATCAGGTATCAAGTGCCCAGATATGGAGCGGATATCTGATGGTCCAATGCGGCCCAGACTGAAGAGAGAGGGCCAGTCAGCAGCGCTGCCCTCCCTCCACCCCACCACAGGGCTGTCAGACAGTACCCGGGGTCTACCAGAGGGGGGAAGCACAGCGCTACATGCCAGCACTAGACACCTGCCACCTGCCTCAGATGTCCTCCTGCCAGGCTCCACCCACAAGTTGTCATGGTAACATGATGTGTGTTGTTGTAGAAAAAGGAGCGAAAACCTCTTATTTCCAAAACAAACTTTTCAGGAGATGTAAAAAAAAGAAGAAAAAACAGCCATATTTTCATATTAGCGTACATACAATTCTGAAACTTCAGAAAGCTATTTTGAAAAAATAAATGTGAGTCCTAGAATTATGACATTTTCAGAGCACATTGAGGGGAGTTACTGCTTTCAGTACATGTGAAACAATCAAATAAAACGGAGACTCACAAGGTTTTCATCCGACAGCGACGATATGTAAAATAACAAATAGTTTGTGGACAATTATGTTCAGACTGAAGTCTTGATGATGATGATGATAATGATTCTGTTGATGATGAAGAGTATTATTGATTTGTCAACAGGACATTTTCTCCAAAGAAGCAGGGCAAGGAGGGAAGAGAGGAGCCCCTTCATTTCACACAGTCAGGGACGTTCAGAGTCCACAGCAACGTCAGACTGGAGTAAGAACAGAACCAGAACCATGCCTCTGTCACTGCCAGAGACAACTCACTGCTTCTGACCCTAACAAGGACTACTTCTTCCCTTTCCTTCTGTCCTATGCCAATAACCATGTTCTATTCTTTCCACCCAGGTCTGTAGTGATCCCGAGATGCAGTCCAGAGCTCCGTCTCACTGCCCAACTTCCCCACTACACATCCTCAAGCCCCTCCACCCCTTACCCCCTTTACAGCCCGTGTCCTGCCCAGCTTAGGGCCGTTCTCCTGGGGTTAGAGGGCCGGACACACAGGCTGTGTCGCTGTAGCTCCAGGACCATGCCAGTCCTGACAGATCAGGAGTATGATGCCTTCATTTGGGGCCAGCCCCCCCACAGTGAACAGATCCTGGTGGTGTGTGTGACAGCCCTGCACCAGACCCCCCTCGCCCCTCACATCCCCTTGTTGCCCAATGAGGACATGCTGGAGCTGCTCTACGAGAGGATGAATAAGAACAGGACCATGCCATGCACTCAGGTTGATTGATTTACATACATTTACATGAATAAGAACAGGACCATGCCATGCACTCAGGTTGATTTACATATATTTACATGAATGCACTCAGGTTGATTGATTTACATACATTTCATGAATAAGAACAGGACCATGTCATGCACTCGGGGTGACAGGTTGATTTACATATATTTACATGAATAAGAATAGGACAATGCCATGCACTCAGATTGATTTACATACATTTACATGAATAAGAACAGGACCATGTCATGCACTCAGATTGATTTACATACATTTACATGAATAAGAACAGGACCATGTCATGCACTCAGATTGATTTACATACATTTACATGAATAAGAACAGGACCATGTCATGCACTCAGATTGATTTACATACATTTACATGAATAAGAACAGGACCATGCCATGCACTCAGGTTGATTTACATACATTTACATGAATAAGAACAGGACCATGCCATGCACTCAGGTTGATTTACATACATTTACATGAATAAGAACAGGACCATGTCATGCACTCAGATTGATTTACATACATTTACATGAATAAGAACAGGACCATGTCATGCACTCAGATTGATTTACATACATTTACATGAATAAGAACAGGACCATGCCATGCACTCAGGTTGATTTACATACATTTACATGAATAAGAACAGGACCATGTCATGCACTCGGGGTGACAGGTTGATTTACATACATTTACATGACAGAACATTCCATTTCGGGACATACAATGTATCCATATAATTCCACTCTTGAGATTACCAGGGGCTGACACACACACACACACACACACACACACACACACACACACACACACACACACACACACACACACACACACACACACACACACACACACACACACACACTTTTCATGCTTGACTTTGTCCTCATATTCAGAGTCAGCTGGACTCGTTCCGCCTGGTGAGGTATGAGCTGTCTACAGGGAAGACCTGCCCAGCTACCCACAATGCACTGCTGCAGCAGAGACACAATGCCGCCCCTGGGATGTTTCTGGTCAGTTGGTCAACAGCTGTCTCTCTCTCTCTCAGCCACGTTCAGTTGGTCAACAGCTGTCTCTCTCTCAGCCACGACCAGTTGGTCAACAGCTGTCTCTCTCTCTCAGCCATGACCAATTGGTCAACAGCTGTCTCTCTCTCAGCCACGACCAATTGGTCAACAGCTGTCTCTCTCTCAGCCACAACAAGTTGGTCAACAGCTGTGCCTCTGTCAGCCACAACAAGTTGGTCAACAGCTGTGCCTCTCTCAGCCACGACAAGTTGGCCAACAGTTGTCTTTCTCTCTGGGCCACGACTAGTTGGTCAATAGCTGTCTCTCTCTCTCAGCCACATCCAGTTGGTCAAAAGCTGTCTCTCTCTCTCAGCCACGACCAGTTGGTCAACAGCTGTCTCTTACTCTCAGCCACGACCAGTTGGTCAACAGCTGTCTCTCTCAGCCAAGACCCGTTGGTCAACAGCTGTCTCTCTCTCAGCCACGACCAGTTGGTCAACAGCTGTCTCTCTCAGCCACGACCAGTTGGTAAACAGCTGTCTCTCTCTCAGCCACGACCAGTTGGTCAACATCTGTCTCTCTCTCTCTCAGCCACAACCAGTTGGTCAACAGCTGTCTCTATCTCAGCCACGATCAGTTGGTCAACAGCTGTCTCTATCTCAGCCACGATCAGTTGGTCAACAGCTGTCTCTATCTCAGCCACGATCAGTTGGTCAACAGCTGTCTCTCTCTCTCAGCCACGACTGCTTGGCTGTGGTCCGATTCACTAAAAACCCTTCTGCCCAATTGTAACTGGTACTAATACGCTCCCCCTCACGGATTTAAAATGAATGGACTGGTGGAAGTAATATGATGGAAACTCCCTAAGCTACAACCTTGCTTGCACCAATCAGATGCTGATTTAAACCCATTAGAGGGAGTGAATGATTGCACACTTCTATGTGAAGGATCGGCACGTAGCCCTAATCTTATTCACCTGATATCCACATATTACTGTAGATGGCAGCAAAGAAACACCAATCCAAGAGATTTGACATCATTATCAAACCAGCTTGGTCTTATTGTAAATGAATGTACCTTTTTACAAGAACTCCAGTTATCCTGTTACTGCAGTGGGCTAAATCAGGGTCACACAGAGTGTTTCTGGGTAGTCATAAACAAATATAATTTAAAAACAAAAAGTATACACCTCACACACATGGTTATGGGCTTAAAATAAGAAGCCACCTGAATCATGTCAGATATAGAGTAGAAATGTATTCCATTTGGAGTTTTCACCCCGATATTACACTTTATATACATCACAGAAGACTGAAATATAACAAAACTGTTTGACATAGAAACATTTTTGGCATGTTTTTTAAAACAATCTTTATTAATTATGAAATTAAGACAAATACGAATAACATTCCACCCATGAGGAAGTCATTTGGCGGCAGGAAAGGTCTACTTACTGAAAATGAGCCGACCTGGCTGGGCGTGGAGGAAAGATAGACAGACAGAGGAAAGGGCTACTTACTGAAAATGAGCAGACCTGGCTGGTTGTGGAGGAAAGGTCTACTTACTGAAAATGAGCCGACCTGGCTGGTTGTGGAGGAAAGGGCTACTTACTGAAAATGAGCCGACCTGGCTGGTTGTGCAGGAAAGGGCTACTTACTGAAAATGAGCCGACCTGGCTGGTTGTGGAGGAAATGTCTACTTACTGAAAATGAGCCGACCTGGCTGGTTGTGGTGGAAAGGGCTACTTACTGAAAATGAGCCGACCTGGCTGGGCGTGCAGGAAAGGGCTACTTACTGAAAATGAGCCGACCTGGCTGGTTGTGCAGGAAAGGGCTACTTACTGAAAATGAGCCGACCTGGCTGGTTGTGGAGGAAAGGGCTACTTACTGAAAATGAGCCGACCTGTCTGGTTGTGGAGGAAAGGGCTACTTACTGAAAATGAGCCGACCTGGCTGGTTGTGGAGGAAAGGGCTACTTACTGAAAATGAGCCGACCTGGCTGGTTGTGCAGGAAAGGGCTACTTACTGAAAATGAGCCGACCTGGCTGGGCGTGGAGGAAAGGGCTACTTACTGAAAATGAGCCGACCTGGCTGGTTGTGCAGGAAAGATAGACAGACAGAGTGAAACTCTCTTCAATATGCTAATAATGTAACTGTCTTTAATAAAGACTGTTTGATGGATTTACTTACCAGAATTATAAATAAAAGTGACACAAAGTTATTTTGAAGTGGAACACTGTATGAGACGTTAGGTATACCGAGGCTTATGGACTTTCTCTTCTTCTCTTACCGTTTGCTTACCGCTGCTGTAGACTAACTAATGAAGAACAGGCTAGTCAGGTTCTTCTGTTGTAAACCTGAGACCAGGTTACCTACCATATGAATGACTGACTGACTTCTGGCTTGCCTAGATAGGATGAACCCTGGTTAAACCAGAGAGGGGAGACAATGGTGAGCTCAGCATTCAGGCTGGTTCAAATAGGCTGAATAAAAGACTTTAGTGTCAGATGGAGGGTCAACTCCTCTGCAGGTCAGAACAGAGAGAAACAGAGGATTAGGATAAAGCCGGTTGTGAAAACAAACACTAAGCAATAATCGATTGATGGCTTTTCAATTGAAAAGAAGGAACCTAAATGCACAGTGAATGCTATCAGAATGTATTTTGTTTTCATCATCTTAACTATTAAAAAGAAATAACAACAGTTAATAAAACTTTGTTTTTGAGTTACAGTCTTTTTAAGTGGATGTCATATCCAGATATTTTGACTTTTTTTGTGCTAATTTTCTTTGGAAACAACAATAATCATCATCACGTCTCCGTCAGTCTATACGAGGTTTCTGTTTATTGGTTCAACAGATGTACATCAGAGGGAAGCTGCTGTTCGCTGACTACATCTTCAACGGCTACAGCTGCTCCGTGAGGGACCTCCACAAGCAGATCTCTAAAACTAGAGGGGACTACAGACAGGGCCAGAGCCTGCCCTCAGACTACAAGTTCAGGTAAACAGCTACTGAAGTGACACTTACCTACTGCCATTGTGCCCTTCAGCAAGGCACTCATATTTCACACGACTTCTGAGAAAACGTATTGAATTGAGTTGAACGGGAACAGTACCCTCTCCGCTGTGTTGGCAGTGCCCAGGTGAAGAGTCCAGCAGTAGGGAACCCACCTGGCCATCAGGGAGCTCAGAAGGTCCCTGATGGACGAGGAGACATCCCTCATGGAACACCTGCCCTGTTAGAGAAGGGAAAAGTCCCAAACCAGTGAGCGGTACGTACATAAACCTAATATTCTGTGGTACAGGTATTACAAACTAGTGAGCGGTACATACATAAACCTAACATTCTGTGGTACAGGTATTACAAACTAGTGAGCGGTACATACATAAACCTAATGCTCTGTGTTACAGGTATCACCCCGTCCTTTTAGAACCATTACTTAATGTTGTGATTGACTTCCTGTTCTCTTACCACTTACCCAATATTGTGCTTGTGACACTGGTTTATCGACTATCATTACCTCATTCTTACCCATACTGACAACAAGTGCAGGGATTCTTGAAAGACGGGACAATCCCAACTTTGTTTCCTCAGAATATTTTTTTCTTAATATTAACAACATTTGAAATGCAAATTGATTTATATCATCTCTGTCAGACACCATATATGGCCTTTCATTTTATGTTTGTTTTTTTGTTCAACAAGTGTTTAAAGTACTTGATTGTTTCATTCTAACATAGAGTTATTCAAAATATGTCATACAAATCTCCAAAAGTATGTTCATTTTGTTTTATACCACTGTATAATGCTCCAGGGCTAACTTCATTAGCATTTTGGCATGTTTTTCTAGATTCAGAACATAAAATCAGATTTATAAACATTATCTCTTACGTCGATGCACAGTAAGTACTTCAATAGTTTAAGCATATATTGCAGGACAATGACAAACATATTTTTTCTGAATATTTACCCCCCCCCCCCCCAAAAAAAACAATCTTAAGGGGGTTAGCAATCAGTGAAGGAATTGACAACAGACACTCAAAACAGACATGTTCTTGTCTTTAAAAATAAAAGTTCAATACAAACATTTGTAAAATATAAAAAAATATTTATTTCACAATCCCCAACCAAATATAACCATTCTATCAGATCTTTCAGCACTCTGGCAGAGTTGACATTAGACAAAAATCTGGCAGAGTTGACATTGGACAAAAATCTGGCAGAGTTGACATTAGACAAAAATCTGGCAGAGTTGACATAATGGCTTATTTTCCTTCTTCATTCAAGTGGAATACAATTGAGTTTTTCCTCAGTTGCTTTATGACTCTAAAACCTAATTAAAAGGAACTCATTTAAACCAACATCTAATATTCTATCTTAATAATATCTCAGGGAGATGGAGTTGACAGGTTATGGTAGTGACCATGGTGATTTCAATATTGTTTGTTTAAATCAATCAAAAGTATATCACTTTACAGACCACGAATGGTCTTGTTGCACTACATGTAATGAGGACATGAATAAGGGGTCCTCCTTATGTTATAGCTGGTCCTGCTTCTTCCTGATTCATTTAGAATTTTAGTTGACCAATTCTGGGCGGAATCACAGCTTTTAGAAAAAATATTCCTTGAAGTCAGAGAGGGCTATTGCAAGAAACTACATGTGATCATTTTCCAGTTAATATTTATTTTTGCAAGTTAAAAAAAAAACTGTCACTTTTTGGGGAAGTTTTCATTTGTAACCCTTTGTACCGGACAAGAGCATTTTCTGTCAGAGAGCCCACATGGAAATTAATAAACAAATATAAATATATATTTTTAATTCCCTTTAAATGTAATTTGTAAAGTTCAAATGATTAAACAAAATTATTTTTTTTTCATGACATTTCCCTGCCAGACAAGGATTGTCCCAACTTTCAAGAATCCCTGAGTGACATCTATGTTTAAAATGTCTAACATGCATTGTAAAGCTGACTTCTTTGTGTTCCAGGAAATTGACTCAGGGACCTGTGACATCATCGGTCACGTTAAAGAGAGACACCGCTCATGCTTAAAAAGCCAAAAAAGACTTCTGCTGCATCCTCACTGCCTGTACTCACCACACTGAACAAAGGTCAGCTCCTATCAGAGCTGCAATGTAAGACCCTTTCTGGTGTCACAAGTCATCAGGAGACACTGGAGAAAAACCTCATCAGAGCTGGGCTAGCTGGCTGGAGACAGACAGTCTGCTGGGAGAGAGGGACTAAGTCTAATATTAGGTGCACTACACTGTAAATGTAATGGGAGATCTGTATTACATCTATGACTGTCTTGCACACGTCTTGTTTGACTGAAATGAATTCAACGAAGCGATGCTCCACATACTGTAAATCATAGCACTTTATAGAACTCAGTTGCATCATGGAAGATCTTCCTTATTTTTCTACGGTCTACAAATAAAGACTGTTGTTTCCATATTATCTGTCTTCATATCCTCCAGGACAAATGAAAACTGTTTCAAAGTGAACAACAAAAACACAATGATGATCTACTGTTATCTGTCTACCTACCATTGTATCAAACCCAGAGCTATCTCATTTCTTCCTGTTGTGACATCATACTGTTTCAGCTGAGAGAGACACTTCCTGACTGATAAAGTGACTGTGTATCAACCAATGATGAGTGAGAGACTGAGAGAGAGAACTATGGGTGACTCAGTGACTCAGTGTTGCCTAATGCTGGTTTTTAGAATAACCTATACTGTGGAATGTTCAGAGGGAGAAATATTCTGATAAAATGAATGATGACGTTAGTTTCTTACCCTACTTCCTCATAGAAATCGGTGACCCGGCAAATGAACTCCCACGCATTCCTTCATTTTCCACTAAACTCAGATATTTTACTGGCTTTAATTAGCACTGATGACAGAGAGAAATGTTCAATTTAAGCACAGCATGTGATGCTGAAATGCACATGAATATGTGGGCTATTATTTGTATTATTGACCATTGTTATGAGCTATGATGATAAACATCAAGCTTCAACAACATCTAGTCTATTATTAATGATGATGATGATGATGATGACATGATGGTCATGTATAACAAATTAAATGTGCGTACCTAAGGGCCTTGACTTTACCCCAAGTCATGGGACTCAATCTTCCATATGTATTTTGCACCGACAGTATGCCAGATGTTTACTGTATTTGATTTGTGGAGTTAAATGGGAAATCTGGAGTTGCTACCAGATCTGGAACAACTATAGTTTAAATCATGTTTTGTGGAATGCAACTATAGTTACTTTGGAGGTGACTACAATTATTTGAATACAGATCCCAGAAAAGGCATTAGAAAATAGATCTAAGAAAGTAAAAACATTTATTTTTAACTATTTGAAAACAGATCTGTGAAAGCAACTACAAATATATATATATATATATATATATATATATATATATATATATATATATATATATATATTTGAATACAGATTTTAACTAATGGGAGGGTTGTATCTGGAACAGAAACGATTGGATTGGTTGCCTTCGACTAAAGGGAGGGTTGTATCTGGAACAGAAACGATTGGATTGGTTGCCTTCGACTAAAGGGAGGGTTGTATCTGGAACATAAATTATTGGATTGGCTGCCTTCAACTAAAGGCAGGGCTGCAAGCAGGAACTGCATGTTGCAGATAGAAATAGAATGAATAGAGCAAACACAAACTCCTATTCTATTCCAGTCTATCTGATAGTCCTATTTGATCTACACAATACATCGGATACAATACAATTCTATCGGAACATTCTGTAAATGTCCATTCTCCTGAACATACCCCAGGTGTACATAATCAAGTCAAACCAACCAATCAATGATATTCTGTACAGAGGAGTATAAATAAGTTGTGATGCTCAACTGCTGTATGACTCTTTCAACATGCCACTGAAAAGGTAGAACGCTACAATTCATATTATGATACCTGACAACACGGCAGACTAATTAAAACCCATTTGCATACATGCAAACAGCAAGTTGGATGCTTAGCAAAAACAACTTTGAAACTCTTTGTCCATCTGAGGGGAGTTGTTCTTGTTTCAAACTTTACCATCTTTAAATGGCTTAGTTTACTCCCAATACGAACTGACATGATTTTCCACTTAGCTTTTCTGTAGTTGATTCAAGACGGCAGTTTTGTTTTATAACGTTTAGTTTCCTTTCAACACGTAATAAAAACTTGAATTGCAATGAGCTGAGAGTTTTTATAACGACTGTACACAAGAGCAATGAGCTGAGAGTTTTTATAACGACTGTACACAAGAGCAATGAGCTGAGAGTTTTTATAACGACTGTACACAAGAGCAATGAGCTGAGAGTTTTTATAACGACTGTACACAAGAGCAATGAGCTGAGAGTTTTTATAACGACTGTACACAAGAGCAATGAGCTGAGAGTTTTTATAACGACTGTACACAAGAGCAATGAGCTGAGAGTTTTTATAACGACTGTACACAAGAGCAATGAGCTGAGAGTTTTTATAACGACTGTACACAAGAGCAATGAGCTGAGAGTTTTTATAACGACTGTACACAAGAGCAATGAGCTGAGAGTTTTTATAACGACTGTACACAAGAGGAATGAGCTGAGAGTTTTTATAACGACTGTACACAAGAGCAATGAGCTGAGAGTTTTTATAACGACTGTACACAAGAGCAATGAGCTGAGAGTTTTTATAACGACTGTACACAAGAGCAATGAGCTGAGAGTTTTTATAACGACTGTACACAAGAGCAATGAGCTGAGAGTTTTTATAACGACTGTACACAAGAGCAATGAGCTGAGAGTTTTTATAACGACTGTACACAAGAGCAATGAGCTGAGAGTTTTTATAACGACTGTACACAAGAGCAATGAGCTGAGAGTTTTTATAACGACTGTACACAAGAGCAATGAGCTGAGAGTTTTTATAACGACTGTACACAAGAGCAATGAGCTGAGAGTTTTTATAACGACTGTACACAAGAGCAATGAGCTGAGAGTTTTTATAACGACTGTACACAAGAGCAATGAGCTGAGAGTTTTTATAACGACTGTACACAAGAGCAATGAGCTGAGAGTTTTTATAACGACTGTACACAAGAGCAATGAGCTGAGAGTTTTTATAACGACTGTACACAAGAGCAATGAGCTGAGAGTTTTTATAACGACTGTACACAAGAGCAATGAGCTGAGAGTTTTTATAACGACTGTACACAAGAGCAATGAGCTGAGAGTTTTTATAACGACTGTACACAAGAGCAATGAGCTGAGAGTTTTTATAACGACTGTACACAAGAGCAATGAGCTGAGAGTTTTTATAACGACTGTACACAAGAGCAATGAGCTGAGAGTTTTTATAACGACTGTACACAAGAGCAATGAGCTGAGAGTTTTTATAACGACTGTACACAAGAGCAATGAGCTGAGAGTTTTTATAACGACTGTACACAAGAGCAATGAGCTGAGAGTTTTTATAACGACTGTACACAAGAGCAATGAGCTGAGAGTTTTTATAACGACTGTACACAAGAGCAATGAGCTGAGAGTTTTTATAACGACTGTACACAAGAGCAATGAGCTGAGAGTTTTTATAACGACTGTACACAAGAGGAATGAGCTGAGAGTTTTTATAACGACTGTACACAAGAGCAATGAGCTGAGAGTTTTTATAACGACTGTACACAAGAGCAATGAGCTGAGAGTTTTTATAACGACTGTACACAAGAGCAATGAGCTGAGAGTTTTTATAACGACTGTACACAAGAGCAATGAGCTGAGAGTTTTTATAACGACTGTACACAAGAGCAATGAGCTGAGAGTTTTTATAACGACTGTACACAAGAGCAATGAGCTGAGAGTTTTTATAACGACTGTACACAAGAGCAATGAGCTGAGAGTTTTTATAACGACTGTACACAAGAGCAATGAGCTGAGAGTTTTTATAACGACTGTACACAAGAGCAATGAGCTGAGAGTTTTTATAACGACTGTACACAAGAGCAATGAGCTGAGAGTTTTTATAACGACTGTACACAAGAGCAATGAGCTGAGAGTTTTTATAACGACTGTACACAAGAGCAATGAGCTGAGAGTTTTTATAACGACTGTACACAAGAGCAATGAGCTGAGAGTTTTTATAACGACTGTACACAAGAGCAATGAGCTGAGAGTTTTTATAACGACTGTACACAAGAGCAATGAGCTGAGAGTTTTTATAACGACTGTACACAAGAGCAATGAGCTGAGAGTTTTTATAACGACTGTACACAAGAGCAATGAGCTGAGAGTTTTTATAACGACTGTACACAAGAGCAATGAGCTGAGAGTTTTTATAACGACTGTACACAAGAGCAATGAGCTGAGAGTTTTTATAACGACTGTACACAAGAGCAATGAGCTGAGAGTTTTTATAACGACTGTACACAAGAGGAATGAGCTGAGAGTTTTTATAACGACTGTACACAAGAGCAATGAGCTGAGAGTTTTTATAACGACTGTACACAAGAGCAATGAGCTGAGAGTTTTTATAACGACTGTACACAAGAGCAATGAGCTGAGAGTTTTTATAACGACTGTACACAAGAGCAATGAGCTGAGAGTTTTTATAACGACTGTACACAAGAGCAATGAGCTGAGAGTTTTTATAACGACTGTACACAAGAGCAATGAGCTGAGAGTTTTTATAACGACTGTACACAAGAGCAATGAGCTGAGAGTTTTTATAACGACTGTACACAAGAGCAATGAGCTGAGAGTTTTTATAACGACTGTACACAAGAGCAATGAGCTGAGAGTTTTTATAACGACTGTACACAAGAGCAATGAGCTGAGAGTTTTTATAACGACTGTACACAAGAGCAATGAGCTGAGAGTTTTTATAACGACTGTACACAAGAGCAATGAGCTGAGAGTTTTTATAACGACTGTACACAAGAGCAATGAGCTGAGAGTTTTTATAACGACTGTACACAAGAGCAATGAGCTGAGAGTTTTTATAACGACTGTACACAAGAGCAATGAGCTGAGAGTTTTTATAACGACTGTACACAAGAGCAATGAGCTGAGAGTTTTTATAACGACTGTACACAAGAGCAATGAGCTGAGAGTTTTTATAACGACTGTACACAAGAGCAATGAGCTGAGAGTTTTTATAACGACTGTACACAAGAGCAATGAGCTGAGAGTTTTTATAACGACTGTACACAAGAGCAATGAGCTGAGAGTTTTTATAACGACTGTACACAAGAGCAATGAGCTGAGAGTTTTTATAACGACTGTACACAAGAGCAATGAGCTGAGAGTTTTTATAACGACTGTACACAAGAGCAATGAGCTGAGAGTTTTTATAACGACTGTACACAAGAGCAATGAGCTGAGAGTTTTTATAACGACTGTACACAAGAGCAATGAGCTGAGAGTTTTTATAACGACTGTACACAAGAGCAATGAGCTGAGAGTTTTTATAACGACTGTACACAAGAGCAATGAGCTGAGAGTTTTTATAACGACTGTACACAAGAGCAATGAGCTGAGAGTTTTTATAACGACTGTACACAAGAGCAATGAGCTGAGAGTTTTTATAACGACTGTACACAAGAGCAATGAGCTGAGAGTTTTTATAACGACTGTACACAAGAGCAATGAGCTGAGAGTTTTTATAACGACTGTACACAAGAGCAATGAGCTGAGAGTTTTTATAACGACTGTACACAAGAGCAATGAGCTGAGAGTTTTTATAACGACTGTACACAAGAGCAATGAGCTGAGAGTTTTTATAACGACTGTACACAAGAGCAATGAGCTGAGAGTTTTTATAACGACTGTACACAAGAGCAATGAGCTGAGAGTTTTTATAACGACTGTACACAAGAGCAATGAGCTGAGAGTTTTTATAACGACTGTACACAAGAGCAATGAGCTGAGAGTTTTTATAACGACTGTACACAAGAGCAATGAGCTGAGAGTTTTTATAACGACTGTACACAAGAGCAATGAGCTGAGAGTTTTTATAACGACTGTACACAAGAGCAATGAGCTGAGAGTTTTTATAACGACTGTACACAAGAGCAATGAGCTGAGAGTTTTTATAACGACTGTACACAAGAGCAATGAGCTGAGAGTTTTTATAACGACTGTACACAAGAGCAATGAGCTGAGAGTTTTTATAACGACTGTACACAAGAGCAATGAGCTGAGAGTTTTTATAACGACTGTACACAAGAGGAATGAGCTGAGAGTTTTTATAACGACTGTACACAAGAGGAATAGTAATAGAACTGTTCATTATATTATTGTTATCACGCATTGTAATAATGCCATTATTATGCAATTATAAAGCAATTTACAAAGTCCTATGCAACATTTGCTGCTGAATGTAAATAATCACAAAGGTACTAACACATGAAGAAGAACTATGTGTAAAGTGTTACTGTACAGCCTTATGAAAATGTCCGTGTCAGTCATTTTGATGCTGCTAAAGTGATCTACTCTAATGTTGAGGTGATTCATCTAAGTTACAGGGCCTTCAGAAAGTATTCAGACCCCTTGGACTTATTCAACATTTTGTTATGTTGCAGCCTGAATTCAAAGTGGGTTTTAAATGAAATAAAAACATGTTGCTCACCCATTTACACACAATATCCCATAATGACAAAGTGAAAATATGTTTTTAGAAATATGATCAAATTGATTGAAAATGAAATATAACAATATCTCATTTACATATGTATTCACAATCCTGAGTCAATGCATGTTAGAATCACATTTGGCAGCGATTACAGCTGTGAATCTTTCTGGGTAAATCTCTAAGAGCTTTCCACACCTGGATTGTACAATACTTGCATATTATTTTATTTTTTTAAATTGAAGTTGGTTGTTGACCTTTGATAGACAGCCATTTTCATGCCTTGCCATACATTTTCAAGCTGATATAAGTCAAAACTGTAACTAGGCCACTCAGGAACATTCACTGTCTTCTTGGTAAGCAACTCCAGTGTATACCTTGTGTTTTAGTATATTGTCCTGCTGAAAGGTGAATTTGTCTCCCAGTGTCTGTTGGAAAGCAGACTGAACAAGGCGTTCCTCTAGGATTTTTCCTGTGCTTAGCTCTCTAGTCCTTGCCGATGACAAGCATACCCATAACATGATGCAGCCACCATCATGCTTGAAAATATGAAGAGTGGTAATGTGTTGTGTTGGATTTGCCACAAACATAATGTTTTGTATTCAGGACATAAAGTTAATTCCTTTGCCAATTTTTTGCAGTTTTACCTTAGTGCCTTGTTGCAAACAGGATGCATGTTTTGATTTTTTTTTCTGTACAGGCTTCCTTCTTTTCACTCTATCATTTAGATTAGTATTGTGGTGTAACTATAATGTTGTTGATCCATCCTCAGTTTTCTCCTATCACAGCCATTAAACTCTGTAACTGTTTTAAAAACACCATTGGCCTCATGTTGAAATCCCTAAGCGGTTTCCTTCCTCTCCGGCATCTGAGTTAGGAAGGACGCCTGTATCTTTGTAGTGACTGGGGTGTATTGATACACCATCCAAAGAGTCATTAATAACTTCACCATGCTCAAAAGGATATTCAATGTCTGCTTTTAAAAAATTACATTTTCCAGGTCTACAATAGGTGTCCTTGTTTGTGAGGCGTTGGAAAATCTCCGTTGTGTTTGTGGTTGAATCTGTGTTTGAAATTGTTAAACACTATTATTGAACACAGAGTGAGCCCATGCAATTTCTTATGTAACTTATTAAGTACATTTTTACTCCTGAATGTATTTAGACCTAACAAAGGGGTTGAATACTTATTGACTCAAGACATTTCAGCTTTTAATTTTTAATGAATTGGTAAAAATGTCTAAAAACATAATTCCACTTTGACATTATGGGCTGTTGTGTATAAAGCCAGTGACACAAAATGTCAATGTGATCAATGTTATATTCAGGCTGTAACACAACAACGTCAAAGGGTGTGAATACTTTCGGAAGGCCCTGTAACTGTAGGTTATAGGCTATATAAAGATTAATATCTGAGAGCCCTCCAAACCATCTGCTAATGATCATATGTTTAGACTAATTCAACTAACTGTTGTAGCTTTAGGTTCTTTTTCTGAGACCTGAATTTGAATATCAATGACAAATAGTTTCCTTTTAGGTGAAACTCTATAAAAAAATAAATGAAAAGATAAAAGGAAAAGTTGGTATATTCAATAAACGACCAAAAATGACTTTCTGTAAAGGTTTGCCTGCTACATACATCTTTGGACTTATAAATAAATGAAGGATATGTACCCATGGATTCTTGACGAATATAACTTAGAAAAATGCCTGATGATCTAAGTTAAACTGTCCTACCCCATCAGAACCAAAAATATAAGCTGGTTTTACGCCAATGTTTGTAAACGAAGTAAATGTAAACAAACAATATATATCCTCAAAACACGGTTAAGACTAGAATTGTGATCTAATGGACGGTCAGTCCTCGCATCCATAGTTGTCTATGAATTTGTGAGTAGTTTCACTTCTTCAGTCCAATCACTCAGCTTTATAACAGAAACAAGGGCGGGACAACATTTAGTTACTGTATCAAGTGCTGATTGGTGCTTTGAGAGACCCCTAGTGGACATTGTGTGAATGTCCAGCAATAAACTCATCTCAGTTCATAACATCGGGGTGGATCAGTGCATCGCGACTGTTGCCAGTTCAAGATCAAATGTGGAAATATAACTTCATCTTTAAAGGGTAGATCGCAAGATTAATTACAACGTTTTGACGCCACACTTGAGTGTTGATAATGTGTCTCAAGGAAGAATGAAGAAAGCCAGCGGTTTCCCTGGGTTGAGTTGAACGATTTTGAGAAGCCGGAGGAGTGTGATTGTGCGGCAGGAATCATCGTCATGAGCGCAGGTTTGTTGACTGGCACAAAGTTGATGAGAAGTGTCAATCGATGTCGTTTGGGTTGTCGAATTTGTAAAGCAAGCATCATTTACCTGTGTAGAGAATAGACTTTACACAAACCTATAAATATTCGTTTAATATTGTTATTTAAACAATGCTACATTTGGGATCCAAATCTATTTTATTTGGTATAAAGTCATAATTGGAGCTGTTTGGTGGCTCCAATACACAAGTCTAGTGTTTATTGTCGTCGTGCCTGGAGCATTGGATTAGTCCAATTGACCTAAGAATGGATCTAGACTAGAGGGAATTTCCACCATATTTCTTACATCAGTCCGTTTCTTTTGAATCCATGAAGAAAAGTGAGCAAGTGCACCTTTAGGGTAGAGAATTGGGATACAGTTACTCTGTCTACGTGACCACTCAGCGGTCACACGACCTGGCACCAGCTCCATACTCCCACTCCTAGTAATTCCCATCGCTGCTTTGTTGGCTGGACCATTAATATGATTACTGTACTGTTGAGGTGTGTGTGTGTGTGTGTGTGGAAAACAACAGTCATGTGATATGCCTGGTATTTCAAACCCACTGAGTGGTGTTGTGGTACTTGGTGAAGGGCCTACTTGATCAACAGGACACACACACACACAAAAACCTGTCAACCTTTACAACAGGACTGACCTTTTTCTTCTCTTTCACCCAGCATCTGTCTGCCTTTTCAGAACATTTACATGTTTTAATGGGTTATTATTTTACAGTATCACTATTTTCTTATACTTGAATAATGTTGAGAATTTTACCTTTTTTACTTTCATTTATGAGCTTGATGTCTTGATGTCTTGATGATGGTGCCACTTTCTAACACCTGTTCATTCTCTCTCCCTCACTCGTTCTCTCTCTCCCTCATTCGTTCTCTCTCTCCCTCATTCGTTCTCTCTCTCCCTCACTCGCTCTCTCTCTCCCTCACTCGCTCTCTCTCTCCCTCACTCGCTCTCTCTCTCCCTCACTCGCTCTCTCTCTCCCTCACTCGCTCTCTCTCTCTCTCTCCCTCGCTCGCTCTCTCTCTCCCTCGCTCGCTCTCTCTCTCCCTCGCTCGCTCTCTCTCTCCCTTGCTCGCTCTCTCTCTCCCTCGCTCGCTCTCTCTCTCCCTCGCTCTCTCTCTCTCTCTCCCTCGCTCGCTCTCTCTCTCCCTCGCTCGCTCTCTCTCTCCCTCGCTCGCTCTCTCTCTCCCTCGCTCGCTCGCTCTCTCTCTCCCTCACTCGCTCTCTCTCTCTCTCTCTCCCTCGCTCTCTCTCTCTCTCTCCCTCTCTCTCTCTCCCTCGCTCTCCCTCGCTCTCTCTCCCTCTCTCTCGCTCTCTCTCTCCCTCACTCGTTCTCTCTCTCCCTCACTCGTTCTCTCTCTCCCTCACTCGTCCTCTCTCTCCCTCACTCGTTCTCTCTCTCTCTCTCGTTCTCCCTCTCACTCACTCGCTCTCCCTCTCTCTCCCTCACTCACTCTCTCTCTCTCTCCCTCACTCACTCGCTCTCTCTCCCTCTCTCCCTCGATCCCTCTCTCACTCGCTCCCTCCCTCCCTCACTTGCGCTCTCCCTCCCTCTCTCTCTCTCCCTCACTCGCTCTCTCCCTCCCTCCCTCCCTCTCTTTCCCTCGCTCCCTCCCTCCCTCCCTCCCCCTCTCTCTCTCTCTCTCTCTCTCTCTCTCCCTCCTTCCCTCTCTCCCTCCCTCTCTCGCTCACTCCAGGCATGCAGAAACCACCAGTTGCCCCCAAACCAAAGAATGCCCAGCCACAGAGGCCAGGGCCCTCCCCCTCCTCGACCCCCAAAAGAGATGGCCTTTTTCAGGCTTCCCTCTGTACACCAAAGACGGTTAAACCAGCTCTGGCCCCTAAACCACCATGCCTACCCAAACCATTCCTCACCACTTCTGTGGAGTCCAAACCACCATGCCTACCCAAACCATGCCTCAACGCTGCTATGGAGTACAAACCTCTTTCCTCAAAGACTGTCCATCACCATCAGACTTATTCTCAGAGACCATCAGAGATGTCTACAAGTATAGGTCTTCTGAAGTCCAGGAATACAATACCTGATTGGGATAATATTATTCCTATCTGTCTGTGTAGCCAGAAGAACTGTCTGTGTGTTGGGAACAGCATCACAATGGACACAGTGATTAACACGATTCCTAAAGACTTGAAAACATTGCATAACAATTGCAAAACGGAGGAATCTAGAATAAAGCCTGTTCTCAGATCTCGATCTGGGGAGAACAAAGGGGTCAACAACAACAAGAGGAAAGCAGTCAACAACGCTCTACCAGACAATTGCGTACAGGTTGTGTTGCTGTCCACCAATAACCACCTCTTAAACCCGAAACAGAACCTCAACTCCGACATTGTGACGCCATCATCACGCCCTGACATAAAGCGCCCTCTTCCTCAGAGAACGCATAGCAATGAAGCCAACGGTAACGTCGTCACCACCTCCTCTAATGCCATTGGTCACAGAGAACGGGAAGATCCCACCAGCTCCACAGGGATTGGCAGAGACACTGGCACATCCAATCAGAACCCAGCTGCCCCTAGGAAGCCCCTCCCTGTCCCCGTACCGCGGAAACCCAGGAAGTCTGTTCTGGTTGGACAGGAAGTCCCAGAGGAGGGGAGGCAAGGGAGGGAAATGACTGTCAGAAAGGTGTCACTGGAGAGGAAAAGCAGCCCATCTCTGTCTGTCAACGCACCTGCTACTCAGGCACACAACATCCCAGAAAGTCCTGCCAGTACAAATGATAGCTGGGAGGGTCTCCCATCCTCCAGGACACCCGGCCCGCCACCTGTTCCTGCTCCCCCTCCCAGAAAGGAAGCCTTTCTTTCTGAACCTGAGAGAGCAGCACCGACCTCCTCTGCCACCTCCTCTCAGCACCTCCTCCCCACCTCCTCCCCTCTGCACCTCCTCCCCTCCTCTTCCTGTCTGCACCTCCCTCAGGATGTAGAGGAGGAAGAGCTGAGATGGGTGGATGACGCTGTCTATGAACTGGAGTGTTCAGTGGACAAGGAAGAGGAGGAGGAAGGGAGGAATGAAGAGGAGGAGATCCATGGTAAGATTAGTTGTCATCCTCTCTCAAACAGTCGTTCCAACCAGCTGGAGCTCAGCTCCAACTGCCACTTTCCCCTCACCTTAATAACCACTGGGAGTTACAAAGAAAACGCGAGTGCTCAAAACAAGATGGCTGGCTTCCCCAAGAAACTGCAGAGACGCAGCTCCCCAGCAGCGTGGGTACTGAAGAATGAACTGTCAGAAGAGAGAGAAGTGGAGGAACGAAAGACTTCCGATAGTGACGATGATGGAGGTGCCCTCACCAAGGCCACGAAAGCTATGAGAAAGCTCCCTGCAACCCCAGGAGAGGATAAACCAAAAAGGAACAGAATCTTTCAGACGCTGGTGTCTCCTGTATCCCGTAAGAGGAGCACGGACAACACACAGACAAAGGGCAGCTTGACAACGGATGAAACGCTGTCACCGTCCAAGCCGTCTCGCTCCAGCCGGGGGAAACAGAAGGCCAAGTCCTTCTCCTCTGCCGACCTGACCCCCTCTGAGGGACAGAAACAGAACTCTTTCCGGAGGCTTCTCAATCTGAAACTCTCTGTCAAGAGGCTGCCCAAGCTGGCCAAGGGAGGCCAGTCTCTAGACAGCACTGCAGCTGAGGCAGAACAATATGCGGATTATGTATTCCAAGACCGTGGCGTCTGTTTCCAGGAACGCCTGGGCATTCGGGTGGGGGATGCCCGCAAGTTCTCCTGTCCCCAACTGGGGGTGATTGGGGTTGGGGCGGAGCAGAGCGTGGACGGGGATGAGATCCACTACCCCGGAGCGGAGCAGGCTGTGGAGTATGAAAATGTTCCCTATTACGAGGCCATACCTGAGTATTTTAACCAGCCTGTTGGACTGGGATTACGGGGGAGTGAGCTGGGGGTGGGTACACCACCGGACCAGTCGGAGTGCCACAACCACCTGTATGATGATGCCGATATCTATGAGGAACAGGAGCCGTACCATCCCCTGAAGAGACACAGTGAACACAGCAGCACTGAGGAATTCTTCTATGAGGAACAGGAGTCGTACCATCCCCTGAAGAGACGCAGTGAACAGCAACTGAACCAGCACAGCAGCACTGAGAGGTATTCATTCTTCTTGTTGCCTGGGGAGACAGACTGGTACTGACTGGTTCTGTCTCATTAGCACTGAGACGTATTCATTCTTCTTGTTGCCTGGGGAGACAGACTGGTACTGACTGGTTCTGTCTCATTAGCACTGAGAGGTATTCATTCTTCTTGTTGCCTGGGGAGACAGACTGGTACTGACTGGTTCTGTCTCATTAGCACTGAGAGGTATTCATTCTTCTTGTTGCCTGGGGAGACAGACTGGTACTGACTGGTTCTGTCTCATTAGCACTGAGAGGTATTCATTCTTCTTGTTGCCTGGGGAGACAGACTGGTACTGACTGGTTCTGTCTCATTAGCACTGAGAGGTATTCATTCTTCTTGTTGCCTGGGGAGACAGACTGGTACTGACTGGTTCTGTCTCATTAGCACTGAGAGGTATTCATTCTTCTTGTTGCCTGGGGAGACAGACTGGTACTGACTGGTTCTGTCTCATTAGCACTGAGAGGTATTCATTCTTCTTGTTGCCTGGGGAGACAGACTGGTACTGACTGGTTCTGTCTCATTAGCACTGAGATGTATTCATTCTTCTTGTTGCCTGGGGAGACAGACTGGTACTGGCTGGTTCTGTCTCATTAGCACTGAGAGGTATTCATTCTTCTTGTTGCCTGGGGAGACAGACTGGTACTGACTGGTTCTGTCTCATTAGCACTGAGAGGTATTCATTCTTCTTGTTGCCTGGGGAGACAGACTGGTACTGACTGGTTCTGTCTCATTAGCACTGAGAGGTATTCATTCTTCTTGTTGCCTGGGGAGACAGACTGGTACTGACTGGTTCTGTCTCATTAGCACTGAGAGGTATTCATTCTTCTTGTTGCCTGGGGAGACAGACTGGTACTGACTGGTTCTGTCTCAGCAGCACACCTTTCATAGGTTGGTGGTTGATCAAATCAACGTTTATTTGTCACGTGCGCTGAATACAACAGGTGTAGTAGATCTTACAGTGAAATGCTGAATACAACAGGTGTAGTAGACCTCACAGTGAAATGCTGAATACAACAGGTGTAGTAGACCTTAATGTGAAATGCTGAATACAACAGGTGTAGTAGGCCTTACAGTGAAATGCTTGCTGAATACAGCAGGTGTAGTAGACCTCACAGTGAAATGCTGAATACAACAGGTGTAGTAGACCTTACAGTGAAATGCTGAATACCACAGGTGTAGTAGACCTTAGTGAAATGCTGAATACAACAGGTGTAGTAGACCTTAGTGAAATGCTGAATACAACAGGTGTAGTAGACCTTAGTGAAATGCTGAATACAACAGGTGTAGTAGACCTTACAGTGAAATGCTGAATACAACAGGTGTAGTAGACCTTAGTGAAATGCCGAATACAACAGGTGTAGTAGACCTTACAGTGAAATGCTGAATACAACAGGTGTAGTAGACCTTACAGTGAAATGCAGAATACAACAGGTGTAGTAGACCTTACAGTGAAATGCAGAATACAACAGGTGTAGTAGACCTCAGTGAAATGCTGAATACAACAGGTGTAGTAGACCTTACAGTGAAATGCTGAATACAACAGGTGTAGTAGACCTTACAGTGAAATGCTGAATACAACAGGTGTAGTAGACCTTACAGTGAAATGCTGAATACAACAGGTTTAGTAGACCTGACAGTGACATGCTGAATACAACAGGTGTAGTAGACCTGACAGTGAAATGCTTGCTGAATACAACAGGTGTAGTAGACCTTACAGTGAAATGCTTACTGAATACAACAGATGTAGTAGACCTTACAGTGAAATGCTTGCTGAATACAACAGGTGTCGTAGACCTTACAGTGAAATGCAGAATACAACAGGTGTATTAGACCTTACAGGGAAATGCTGAATACAACAGGTGTAGGTAGACCTTACAGAGAAATGCTGAATACAACAGGTGTATTAGACCTTACAGGGAAATGCTGAATACAACAGGTGTAGTAGACCTTACAGTGAAATGCTGAATACAACAGGTGTAGTAGACCTTACAGTGAAATGCTGAATACAACAGGTGTAGTAGACCTTACAGCGAAATGCTGAATACAACAGGTGTAGTAGACCTTAGTGAAATGCTGAATACAACAGGTGTAGTAGACCTTACAGTGAAATGCTGAATACAACAGGTGTAGTAGACCTTACAGTGAAATGCTGAATACAACAGGTGTAGTAGACCTTACAGTGAAATGCTGAATACAACAGGTGTAGTAGACCTTACAGCGAAATGCTGAATACAACAGGTGTAGTAGACCTTAGTGAAATGCTGAATACAACAGGTGTAGTAGACCTCACAGTGAAATGCTGAATACAACAGGTGTAGTAGACCTTACAGTGAAATGCTGAATACAACAGGTGTAGTAGACCTTACAGTGAAATGCTGAATACAACAGGTGTAGTAGACCTTACAGTGAAATGCTGAATACAACAGGTGTAGTAGACCTTACAGTGAAATGCTGAATACAACAGGTGTAGTCGACCTTACAGTGAAATGCTGAATACAACAGGTGTAGTAGACCTTACAGTGAAATGCTGAATACAACAGGTGTAGTAGACCTTACAGTGAAATGCTGAATACAACAGTTGTAGTAGACCTCACAGTGAAATGCTGAATACAACAGGTGTAGTAGACCTTACAGTGAAATGCTGAATACAACAGGTGTAGTAGACCTTAGAGTGAAATGCTGAATACAACAGGTGTAGTAGACCTCACAGTGAAATGCTGAATACAACAGGTGTTATAGACCTTACAGTGAAATGCTGAATACAACAGGTGTAGTAGACCTTACAGTGAAATGCTGAATACAACAGGTGTTATAGACCTTACAGTGAAATGCTGAATACAACAGGTGTAGTAGACCTTACAGAGAAATGCTGAATACAACAGGTGTAGTAGACCTTACAGTGAAATGCTGAATACAACAGGTGTTATGGACCTTACAGTGAAATGCTGAATACAACAGGTGTAGTAGACCTTACAGTGAAATGCTGAATACAACAGGTGTTATAGACCTTACAGTGAAATGCTGAATACAACAGGTGTAGTAGACCTTAGAGTGAAATGCTGAATACAACAGGTGTAGTAGACCTCACAGTAAAATGCTGAATACAACAGGTGTAGTAGACCTTACAGTGAAATGCTGAATACAACAGGTGTAGTAGACCTTACAGTGAAATGCTGAATACAACAGGTGTAGTAGACCTTACAGTGAAATGCTGAATACAACAGGTGTAGTAGACCTTACAGTGAAATGCTGAATACAACAGGTGTAGTAGACCTTACAGTGAAATGCTGAATACAACAGGTGTAGGTAGACCTTACAGTGAAATGCTGAATACAACAGGTGTAGTAGACCTTACAGTGAAATGCTGAATACAACAGGTGTAGTAGACCTTACAGTGAAATGCTGAATACAACAGGTGTAGTAGACCTTACAGTGAAATGCTGAATACAACAGGTGTAGTAGACCTTACAGTGAAATGCTGAATACAACAGGTGTAGTAGACCTTAAAGTGAAATGCAGAATACAACAGGTGTAGGTAGACCTTACAGTAAAATGCTGAATACAACAGGTGTAGTAGACCTTACAGTGAAATGCTGAATACAACAGGTGTAGTAGACCTTACAGAGAAATGCTGAATACAACAGGTGTAGTAGACCTTACAGTGAAATGCTGAATACAACAGGTGTAGTAGACCTCACAGTGAAATGCTGAATACAACAGGTGTAGTAGACCTCACAGTAAAATGCTTACTTACAGGCTCTAACCAATAGTGCAAAAAAGGTATTAGGTGAACAATAGGTAAGTAAAGAAATTAAACAACAGTAAAACAACAGGCTATGTACATTCTTGTATGTCTCATGAAAAGTAGTTCCATACAAAGGGGGGTGGGGTGGGGGGGGGGGGGGGGGCTCGTATAGTTTTCTTAATAAATCAAAGTCTTCAGGTGAAAAATATCACCTGAAAAGCGGCGCTTTTGTAGGAGTGATTCTGAGTCATGACAGACTAAGGGGAAGTATGCTTAGTATGTAGTGTTAATGGAAACTCCAGTCTGGTGAGCTGGCACTAGATTGGCACTGAAGCACGTTGGGGAGTGACACATCTTTCAGAGATTCACCAAAATATCCAGCTGCGGTGAGTTCAGTGTAATGAGGGATGTTTGTTTGATGACCCTTCCCTCAGAAACATAAGCAACATTTCAGTAAATTTACATTTTTGGTGACTGTTACTTAGAGACCATAGTCTTGCATCACTGTCTCACTCTTTTAGACGTTTCTTGTGACCATTTTACCGTCTAGGTCTATTCTGTGCAGACTTTAAAGGCATGGTGTCAGTGTCATCGGTACGACCGGCACTGAAAATGGTCTGACTAAAAATCAGTTGGCGTTTGAAAAAATGTTTACTGTGTTCTGTGCCTTGAACCAATGGCTCAGTGTTTAAGTCAGTGCTGCTCACTTCCACAAAACAGCCATAGAAGCATCTCTACTGTAAACAGGGTATATTGCCTCAGTATGCACAGAGAAGGAGACTACATCAGGTAGCCATTTGCTGTGGCCCAGTTCTAAATAAATCCTACTAGCCCCTATCAAGAGTTCTGCCTAGCCTTTTGCTAGGGGTTAGGATTAGGGTAGGGTTACCGGTTTGGAACCGGGGCTTTCTAATGTTTGGGTTGACCTGTGGCTTACACCTATCCAAACCTTTCATTTCCTCAAGTTCAAGCAGCTAGGAGTAGGGAGGAGTGACTGGTTTGGAACAGAGTCCTTTGTTATGTTTGGGTTGGCAGCAGAGGTGGCATCTAGCCAAACCCCCTCAGCTGACCCAAAGCATTGCTTTTTGTCTTGATCTTTTATGTTGTGTGTGTGAAAGATTGAATAGTGAAATGTCTTGTCCCTGGTCAGTCTCTCTTTAATGTGTGGTCACTGTGTGGTCACTGTGTGGTCACTGTGTGGGTCACTGTGTGGTCACTGTGTGGTCACTGCGTGGTCACTGCGTGGTCACTGTGTGGTCACTGTGTGGGTCACTGTGTGGTCACTGTGTGGTCACTGTGTGGGTCACTGTGTGGTCACTGTGTGGGTCACTGTGGGTCACTGCGTGGTCACTGTGTGGTCACTGTGTGGTCACTGTGTGGTCACTGTGTGGGTCACTGTGTGGTCACTGTGTGGTCACTGCAGGACATGATGATGACTCTTCAGTTAAAAAGACCCCCCCCTCCATGATAAATGATATCCATACTCAGGCATTTTACTAATCTCACGTTGTTACTAACCTCACCTCCCCAGTTCCCTTCTCTCCCTCTCTCACATTTATACACTTTAAGGTCACACTCTGTCTTCCCACCTCTTCTTTCCCATAGGTGTGAGACTGAGTTTCAGGATGTTTCTCTGTGTGTGTGTGTGTGTGTGTGTCTGTTCCTACTGATCATCTCTTGTTCCAACAGGAGTTCTATAGATGAGGATGTTGGCCCGCTAGATGAAGGTCAGTCGGATGAAGACGTCATGGTTCAGAGTTCAGATGAGGAGGATGATGAGAGTTCCTCCTCTAGCAAAGGAGAACCTGAGAAGCCTGAGGAGAGGGAGGTGAGACACTGAGGAGAGGGAGGTGAGACACTGAGGAGAGGGAGGTGAGACACTGAGGAGAGGGAGGTGAGACACTGAGGAGAGGGAGGTGAGACACTGAGGAGAGGGAGGTGAGACACTGAGGAGAGGGAGGTGAGACACTGAGGAGAGGGAGGTGAGACACTGAGGAAAGGGAGGTGAGACACTGAGGAGAGGGAGGTGAGACATTGAGGAGAGGGAGGTGAGACACTGAGGAGAGGGAGGTGAGACACTGAGGAGAGGGAGGTGAGACACTGAGGAGAGGGAGGAGAGGGAGGTGAGACACTGAGGAGAGGGAGGAGAGGGAGGTGAGACTGAGGAGAGGGAGGTGAGATACTGAGAAGCCTGAGGAGAGGGAGGTGAGACACTGAGGAGAGGGAGGTGAGACACTGAGGAGAGGGAGGTGAGACACTGAGGAGAGGGAGGTGAGACACTGAGGAGAGGGAGGTGAGACACTGAGGAGAGGGAGGTGAGACACTGAGGAGAGGGAGGTGAGACACTGAGGAGAGGGAGGTGAGACACTGAGAAGCCTGAGGAGAGGGAGGTGAGACACTGAGGAGAGGGAGGTGAGACACTAAGAAGCCTGAGGAGAGGGAGGTGAGACACTGAATGTGCCACTTAGCAGACGTTTCTACGCATGTAAAGGGACTTACGGTAACGGTGACGCATACATTTCTAGGATCTGATCCCTGCGAGTATTGAACCAATAACTTTGGTGAAATGTAGTGATTTATTTGACGTGTTTGTACCTGTGTCCGTGCCAGGTTGGCAGTGGTGCCAAGCGGAACAAGATAGTCCACATCGCCAGAGAGATCATGAGCTCCGAGAATGTATTTGTCAACGTCCTGAAGCTTCTCCATATCGTGAGTATTCGGGCACTTATCCCCTCTCTCTACATATTTGATAGCCTATCAACACAGTTTTTGTTGTTGTTTGTATGAAGCCATCTTAGTCTCCAGTCCTGTGGGTTTGTGTGTTTCTGTACGGTATAGTTTTCATCTCGTGAGAAGTCCCGTATGTTCTCCAGACTGCTCCATGTGTGTTTGATTATGCTAACTACTGAGGCACACCCCTTTATGAGGAACACAAGGGGCCTTTCTGGGTTTTGTACACTACACCTCACTCCTCTCAGCCGCACAGCTTGCATCTCTGTTGGTTTCCCGAGGCCTCTCAGCGGTGGTGTGATCTGACGGTGGTCCGAGAGAAAGAGAGAGAACATGCTCAGCGGGTCAGAACATGCTCAGCTGGTCAGAACATGCTCAGCTGGTCAGAACATGCTCAGCGGGTCAGAACATGCTCAGCGGGTCAGAACATGCTCAGCGGGTCAGAACATGCTCAGCGGGTCAGAACATGCTCAGCGGGTCAGAACATGCTCAGCTGGTCAGAACATGCTCAGCTGGTCAGAACATGCTCAGCTGGTCAGAACATGCTCAGCTGGTCTGAGCTGGAGTCACTTAATGGTGTTTGTTGAACTCAGTGACTGTGTGTTTTGGTCGAACCACTCATTTTCTGGTTAGACCAAAATCTGAACAAACTGTAATAGTAAAATAGCTGACGTCTGGGTTCAGCTAGGGATTTTTCAAATTAGTTACCGTACGCAAGACTAGTTTATTTTTTTCTCGTTGTTTACACATACAGTACATTCCAAGGACTAAGGGGTGGTAGGTCTGCACAGGATATGAAGTGAGAGACTTGTGCTGTAGGCTGTGCCACAGATGAACCATGACTGACTGAGTCACTATCTCTGAAACCACACTGTGGGGGAGAGACAGGAAGTTATGCTGTAGGCATGTGTTTGATTCAGCAATCAGACCTTTTTAACCAAATCAGCAACACTTGTGTCCAGTGTAATAGAACATGTATTGGTTGGGGGGGGGGTGATGATGGGGCATATTGATATTCATATGGTGGAGCCATGATTTGTTATGGGGGTGTCCTGTGCAGTCCTCCTACCCACCCCAGTACTTGAACCCCCCCATCTAAGCTGAGCAGTGTATTGTGACTGTGAACTGCAGATGTAAGTTACAGGAGCTCCCTGCCACAGGGCCTGGGCCCCTTACAGCCAATCTACAGGAGCTCCCTGCCACAGGGCCTGGGCCCCTTACAGCCAATCTACAGGAGCTCCCTGCCACAGGGCCTGGGCCCCTTACAGCCAATCTGGTGCGGAATGTGTTGTAATCTGTAGTAAGCACTGTGCCTCATCCTCCCCTCCCCTCCTGCTACCCTCTACTCTTTAAGGACTGTGTGTGTGTGTGTGGGGGGGGGGGGGTTCCTGGAAACAGGGCTATAATGGAAGACTGTTTAGTATAGAGGTCAGAGGTCGAGGATGACTCGTCCTTCCGATCTAAAGTGAACTGAAATGTTCGCAGTTTAGAATGTTTGATGGGATTGTAGCCGAACACTTTTCTGTGTTCTCTAAAAAGAATAGCCACGATATACAGACTCATGCTGTCTGTGTCTGTGTGGTGTGTTGCCTGTCTGTCTCTCCCTCTGACCCGTCTATCCCTCTCCCCCTACAGGACTTCCGTGACGCGGTGGCGAAGGCTTCGCGTCCGAGTGGGAAGCCTATTATAGAGGAGGCTATTCTGAACCAGATCCTGTACTATCTGCCCCAGCTCTACGAACTGAACCAGGACCTGCTCAGAGAGCTGGAGGACAGGGTCGCCCAGTGGTACTGTACTAGTTTAGAACAATCTAATTTTCACAGTACCGTGCCAACCTGAACCGATCTGTGCTGGAACGGACGGTATGTTTTCGTATGGTCCTTTCCAGAAAGGTTCCGATATCTGTAGGGGGTGCATAACCAGGTCACCTCAGTACAGCTCGTCTTTGATTGACTCTGTAGTGTGAAAAGGGTGTAATTCAGAATGAATCAAATTAATAGAATGAATCAATTCCTATGACCAGAGCCACCACTAACTGATCTCCATCAACGTCCCTTTAATTAATCATGACGAAGGAATTACACCTACATAAATCACTATCAGTCCTGAGGTAAACCACACATCAAAATCACGTGGTAAATCTAAGCTTGACTGGCTTTTGGTTGCATCTCTCACCAATCCTGTGATCGCTCCGACTGAAATAAATCAGAGACTCCATCTCCCTCTCTCAATGTCTGAGCCCTTTGTTTCATTGATCAGGGATGAACGTGGTCGTCTAGCTGACATCTTTGTGAAGAAAGGGCCTTATCTGAAGATGTATTCCACATACATCAGAGAGTTTGACAAGAATGTGGCCCTACTAGACGAGCACAGCAGGAAGAATCCAGCCTTCGCTGCAGTGGTGCGGGAATTTGAGGTAAACCGTCTCACTGGGTCAACCCGTTTTGGTGCGTTGTTGCTTGAAGGCGTTGTTTGTGATATGCTTTCTTTGTGGGTGTTGATGTTTGTGTGTGTGTGTGTGTGTGTGCTTGGCTTTCTGTCTGTGCATGTTTGTGTCTGCTAGTGTGTGTTGTAAATAATGTTTTTCTGACTCTGTGTCTCAGGCTGGTCCTCGCTGTGCCAGTCTGGCTCTGAGGCATTACCTGCTGAAGCCTGTTCAGAGGATCCCTCAGTATCAGATGCTGCTCACAGGTAAACTGCAACAGAGTGTGTGGTTATTTTGGGCCGTGTTCCTGGACAATATCAGGATTAGACTATTACTATTCAAATGTGCACAGAGAGATGTAACAAGATTGCTAAATCATTGCACATAATTACCGAAAACAACTCCTCCCACCTTTTCATCGGTAAGACGAGCAAATTCAGGCATGACATGCCAGCAACAAATGCAGCCACTAAGTAAGTATATCTGACCAAATCATGAAAGACAATCATTGTAATTTTGAGTGTGGAAGAGGTGAAAAAATTGTTGTTTATCAACAATGACAAGCCACCTGGGTCTGACAACTTGGATGGAAAATTACTATAGGGAAGGACATTCAACAAGCACAGTGCTTACACAAATGACTGATGATTGGCTCAGAGAAAATTGATGATAAAAAGATTGTGGGAGCTGTTTTGTTAGACTTCAGTGCGGCTTTAGACATTATCGATCGTTGTCTGCTGGTGGGAAAAACTTATGTGTTATGGCTTTCCACCCCCTGCTATATTGTGGATAAAGAGTTACCTGTCTAACAGAACACAGAGGGTGTTCTTTAATGGAAGCCTCTCCAACATAATCCAGGTAGAATCAGGCATTCCACAGGGCAGCTGTCTAGGCCCCTTAATTTTTCAATCTTTACTAACAACATGCTTTGAGCAAAGCCAGTGTGTCTATGTACGCGGATGATTCAACACTATACACGTCAGCTACTACAGCAACTGAAATGACTGCAACACTTAACAAAGAGCTGCAGTTAGTTTCAGAATGGGTGGCTAGAAATAAGTTAGTCCTAAATATTCTATATAAATATTTCTAAAACTAAAAAGCATTGTATTTCGGACAAATCATTCACTAAACCCTAAACCTCAACTAAATCTTGTAATGAATAATGTGAAAATTGAGCAAGTTGAGGTGACTGATCTGCTTGTAGTAACCCTGGATTGTAAACTGTCATGGCCAAAACATATTGATGCAGTAGTAGATAAGATGGGGAGAAGTCTGTCCATAATAAAGCGCTGCTCTGCCTTAACAACAATATCAACAAGGCAGGTCCTACAGGCCCTAGTTTTGTTGCACCTGGACTACTGTCCAGTCGCCACATAGAGGGACTTAGGAACATTTATAATTGGCTCAGAACAGGGCAGCAAGGCTGGCCCTTCAATGTACACAGAGAGCTAACATTAATAATATGAACGTAAATCTCTCATGGCTCAAAGTGGAAGAGAGATTGACTTCATCACCACTTGTTTTTGTAAGACGTGTTGACATGCTGAATGCACCGAAATGTCTGTTTTTAAATGACTAGCATACAGCTTGGACACTTATGCATACCCTACGAGACATGCCACCAGAGGTCTCTTCACAGTCCCCAAGTCCAGAACAGACTATGGGAGGCGAACAGTACTACATAGAGCCATGACTACATGGAACTCTATTCCACAGTTCTACATAGAGCCGTGACTACATGGAACTCTATTCCACAGTACTACATAGAGCCGTGACTACATGGAACTCTATTCCACAGTACTACATAGAGCCGTGACTACATGAAACTCTATTCCACAGTACTACATAGAGCCGTGACTACATGGAACTCTATTCCACAGTACTACATAGAGCCGTGACTACATGGAACTCTATTCCACAGTACTACATAGAGCCGTGACTACATGGAACTCTATTTCACATCAGGTAACTGATGCCATCAGTACAATCAGATTTTAAAAACAGATAAAAATGCACGTTATGGAACAACGGGACTGTGAAGAGACACACACACACACAGGTACAGACACGCATACACATAATAAGACACACACACGTACATATTGATTTTGTGTTGTAGATGTGTGGTAGTGGTGGAGTAGCGGCCTGAGGGAACACACTTAATATTTTGTGAAAGGTGTTATGAAATCGAATGTCATGTAATATTTTAAATTGTATATAATTGCCTTAGTGGTGCTGGACCCCAGCAAGAGTAGCTGCTGGGATCCTTAATAAATACAAATTATTTGAGGGAACTGTGCGAATTTGTGAAGTAAGCTAAATGGTGTCACGTCACCCTCTACTGGTCAGAGACGTTCAAAACATGTCGAGAATTTTCCAGCTACTCCTCAAGCCACTCGTACTCGGATTTTGAAGCGCGGTCCAAATCTGATTTGATGACATAACGAGCTTTAACATGACAGAGGGCTTAGCATCGCACGAGACTAATGTGAAAAAATCCCTTTCACCACGACACTCTTGTATAATTCCATTTCACAAAGCACCTTTTTTGGTTGTTGTATATCAGGATTTTCACAGTCCCAATTACATTACAGGAATTTCCTATACAATTCAAGGCACTTGTCCTGCGTGGTAACAAAGGCACCTGTATTGACCTATTGAACGGCCGATTGGCCGTTCCTAGTGTAGCATCATTGGATAGAGTATGTTTTTATGTTCTATTAAAATGGTGTGTCATTTCAGACTACCTGAAGAACCTGTCTCCAGACTCGGCAGATTACAAAGACACACAAGGTGAAGCAAAACACTTGGTATCATGGTCAAGGATGTCCTCTGCATAAAATCATTCTGAGACTTATTCCCCTCAAAAGCACAGGGTCTCCACATTTATTGTAGAGAGCAGGACAAACGTAGTAGCTGTAATAAGACGAAAGTGAACCAGGAAGTCTAGGGGGTTAAATGTGTTTATATTAGTAATATAATAGTAGCCTAATCCCTGTATCTCCATATCCACCCACAGCTGCTCTGGGCATCGTGAAGGAGGTGGCCAACCATGCCAATGACATCATGAAACAGGGGGTGAGATGGAAGAACATTGTTTTAATTCACTGCCTTTATGACCGTACCTGTGGTGGAATATTCACTTTTATTTATTGGATATCTTTTCTCTCAGGATAACTTCCAGAAGCTGATTCAGGTTCAGTGCCGTCTGAACGGACACCATGAGATCGTCCTGCCTGGGAGGGTGGGTATCAGCAGGGACCTCCCTGGCTCACTGATAGGAATTTGGGTTTTTCATTGATTATGGATTGGCTTCTAAAGAGTTAAATCACTGGTGTCTGATGTGTTACTGAAAGAGTTAAATCACTGATGTCTGATATGTTACTGAAAGAGTTAAATCACTGGTGTCTGATGTGTGGTGTGTTAGTGAAAGAGTTAAATCACTGGTGTCGGATGTGTTACTGAAAGAGTTAAATCACTGGTGTCGGATGTGTGGTGTGTTCCAGGTGTTCCTGAAAGAGGGTGTTCTGATGAAGCTCTCCAGGAAGGTCATGCAGCCCAGGATGTTCTTCCTGGTGAGTAGGAAACAAAATTAGCCTTTCTTAATTTGACTCGTTCTGATAGTGCCTTCTGATTCGTCCCTACTGAACACTACCCAGCTGTGTCTCCTTCCTTTCTCCCAAAATATGTATCGGATCATGAGATCTGATCATAGCCATGGGAAGTACGGGAACAGCCTCAATTCACCGGGGGCATAGACTCTACAAGGTGTTGAAAGCGTTCCACAGGGATGCTGGTCCATGTTGACTCCAATGCTTCCCACAGTTGTGTCAAGTTGGCTGGATGTTCTTTGGGTGGTGGACCATTATTGATACACACAGGAAACTGTTGTGTGAAAAAGCCAGCGGTTTTGCAGTTCTTAACACAAACCGGTGCGCCTGGCATCTCCTACCGGTGGGCCTGGCATCTCCTACCGGTGGGCCTGGCATCTCCTACCGGTGGGCCTGGCATCTCCTACCGGTGGGCCTGGCATCTCCTACCGGTGGGCCTGGCATCTCCTACCATACTGTACCCCATTCAAAGGCACTTCACTTTTGCCTTGCCCGTTCGCCCTTTGAATGGCACACATACACAATCCATGTCTCAAGACTTACAAATCCTTCTTTAACTCGTTTCCTCCCCATCTACACTGATTCGAAGTTGCTTTTACAAGTGACATCAATAAGGGATCATAGCTTTCACCTGGATTCACCTGGTCAGTCTACAGTACAGTTGGAAAGTATTCAGACCACTTGACTTTTTCCACATTTTGTTACATTACAGCCTTATTCTAAAATGGATTAAATAGATTTTTTTCAGCAATCTACACACAATACCCCATAATGACATCACAATACCCCATAATGACATCACAATACCCCATAATGACATCACAATACCCCATAATGACATCACAATACCCCATAATGACATCACAATATCCCATAATGATATCACAATACCCCATAATGACAAAGCGAAAACAGGTTTTTAGAAATGTGTGTGAATTTATATTTGCAAATTGATATAAGTATTGAGACCCTTTGCTATGAGACTCGAAATTGAGCTCAGGTGCGTCCTGTTTCCATGGATCATCCTTGATGTTTTTACAACTTGATTTGAGTCCACCTGTGGTAATTGAGTGGACATGATTTGGAAAGGCACACACCTGTCTATATAACATCCCATTGTTGACAGTGCATGTCAGAGCAAAAACCAAGCCATGAGGTCGAAGGAATTGTCCGTAGAGCTCAGACAGGATTGTGTCGAGGCACAGATCTGGGAAAGGGTACCAAAAATCATTCTTAAATGGAAGAAGTTTGGAACCACCAAGACACATCAGAGCTGGCTGACCGGCCAAACTGAGCAATCGGGGGAGAAGGGCCTTGGTCAGGGAGGTGAGTGACCAAGAAGCCGATGGTCACTCTGACAGAGCTCTAGAGTTCCTCTGTGGAGATGGGAGAACCTTCCAGAAGGACAGCCATCTCTGCAGCACTCCACCAATCAGGCCTTTAGGGTAGAGTGGCTAGACGGAAGCCACTCCTCAGTAAAAGGCACATGACAGCCCGCTTGGAGTTTGCCAAAAGGCACCTAAAGATTCTCTGGTCTGATGAAACCAAGGTTGAACTCTTTGGCCTGAATGCCAAGCGTCACGCCTGGAGGAAACCTGGCACCATCCCTACGGTGAAGCATGGTGGTGGCAGCATCATGCTGTGGGAATGTTTTTCAGCGGCAGGGACTGGGAGACTAGTCAGGATTGAGGCTAAGCTGAAAGGAGCCTTGTACAGAGAGATCCTTGATGAAAGCCTGCCCCAGAGTGCTCAGGACCTCACACTGGGGCGACGGTTCACCTTCCAACAGGACAACGACCCTAAGCACACAGCCAAGACAACGCAGGAGTGGCTTCGGGACAAGTCTCTGAATGTCCTTTAGTGGCTCATCCAGAGCCCGGACTTGAACTCGATAGAACATCTCTGGAGAGACCTGAAAATAGCTGTGCAGCATCGTTCCCCATCCAACCTGACTGAGCTTGAGAGGATCTGCAGAGAAGAATGGGAGAAACTCCCCAAATACAGGTGTGTCAAGCTTGTAGCGTCGTACCAAAGAAGACTTCGAGTCTGTAATCGCTGCCAAAGGTGCTTCAACAAAGTACTGAGTAAAGGGTCTGAATACTTATATAAATGTGATATTTCAGTTTTTTTATTTTTTTTATAAATGAGCAAAAATGTATTGATGAGGAACATAAAGGCTGTAAAAAAAATAGTGGAAGGGGTCTGAATACTTTCCAACAGCAGTGTATGTCATGGAAGGTGTCTATGACTCAGTGAAATTCAAGCTACACATCACAACTGCTGCTTCCAGACTCTTATTATTGTTATTATTATTATTGCTAAATACTGCACAATTTAAAATTTAAACACTACCCCCCCCCCCCCCCCCCCCCACCCACCCCACCCAATCCCCCCTTCTCCAAAGGACGTGTAAATATTGGACTATAAACTGTGCTTTCCTGTATTATACTTATGGGAAAAAAATATATATTCTACTGAGACATTTAATTTACATTCTTATATTTTATTGGTTCTTATTGTTGTTGCATTGTTGAGAAGGAACCTGCATGTGAGCACGGAAGCCTAGGGCATGTAAGGAACCTGCATGTGAGCACGGAAGCCTAGGGCATGTAAGGAACCTGCATGTGAGCACGGAAGCCTAGGGCATGTAAGGAACCTGCATGTGAGCACGGAAGCCTAGGGCATGTAAGGAACCTGCATGTGAGCACGGAAGCCTAGGGCATGTAAGGAACCTGCATGGTGGACGCCGTATACCATGTTTATCCTGACCCAGATGACTAATAAAACTTTAAACTCTCGAGTGTTGATGAGCGATTCCAATGAATACATGTGTGTTTTTTTTTGAACCAGTTCAACGACACGTTGCTGTACACCACACCTGTTCAATCTGGCCAGTTCAAACTCAACAACATGCTGTCTCTGGCTGGGATGAAGGTGAGAGCTCGTCAACTGTGTCTGAAATGGTACCCTATTCCCTATATAGTGCACTAATTCTGGCCAGAGCCACATAAAGCAGTAGAGATACATTTCAGATGAGTTTTTAGCTTTAAATGTTCTACAACAAAACAATGTTATTTCTCTGATAAGAGAGCTTGTAATAGTTATGTTAAAAATGAATGTGATTGCAGGTCAGCAAGCCCAGCCAAGAGGCCTTTCAGAATGAGCTGACCATTGAGAGTGTGGAACGCTCCTTCATACTCTCTGGCAGGTGAGAACCGGTCACAATATAGAGCAAGTTGTAATGCTTCATATTTAAGCAATAGGGTCTGAGGGAGTGTGGTTTATTTATACCACGGCTAAGGGCTGTTCTTATGCACGATGCAACGCGGAGTGCCTGGATACAGCCCTTAGCCGTGGTATATTGGCCATATATCACAAAACCCCCGAGGTGCCTTATTGCTATTATAAACTGGTTATCAACGTAATTAGAGCAGTACAAATAAATGTTTTGCCATACACTCCCTGTCAGCCAATCAGCATTCAGGGCTCGAGCCACCCATGTTATAATTCTGATAAGCATGTATGAAGCTATATAATCTCTTATAAAAGGGATTATTGAACATGGCTGGCGGCATTTAGTCAGGATCGGTATGAGATTATTATAAGACATTATAACAGGGTTCATACATTCTTATGACTAGGGCACATGACCCTTTAGTCTCTAAGCTCTGATGCTGCTGGTCATTAGTTGTCTACCAAACTTGCTAACTGCCTGATATTAACTGCCTCCTAATCACAATGACATCAATGTAAATGTGTTCGAAAATCTAATCAAACACTTCATGAGAGCCCATGAGCTCATGTGGCGCAACATTTCTATAGGCTATGTAATTGCGCGAGAAAACAGAGTGATGGCCTCTATTAAAAAGAGGAGGACCCCATCAGCTTTCTATAGGGTAGGTCTACTACATATATTTCTCAGCTTTCCTAATATTTACCATCATGCTTATATTTACAACAGGTGTATAGCCTACCTGGCTGGCATGAAAATAAACCACTGGAAAAGCATCCTCCATTCGCTATTTAAGTGCATAGATGACAGGTATTTTTCCCTGGTGCCCCTGTTTAAATACAGGTGCATGATAATGGTCCATTCTAATTCAAAACAAATGTCACACATACTATATTATTTAGTATATTTTAAGACAAGATTAAATTAAGAATAGTCTGATGGGTGACAATATTAGCCTACCACGTGTGAATTATATATTATCAGTTGTGAATGATGCCCATCATAAGAAACAATGCCTTCGAAATACATTTGCACACCTCATATTATAATAAGGTTTGTAATCACTAAAGTGACCAAATAACTTCTTAAAATTAAGCACATTAATCCACTTTACAAGGGGTGTAGAGCCTAACTTGTATTTATAAGCAGTGGGTGAGTTTCAAGTTTAGGGAAGATCATTTTCACCATAAAAATGCACCCTTTTATAATAAAAGCATTACCTGCATAATTGCATTTGCGGTCACTTTTGATAATGGTGTTTTTCCCGCTAAACTTATAGCACAACCATGTGCGCATTGCTGCCCCTATAATGTGAAATAATAGCCTAATAGTTTATCAACATGTTATTCTAAACGTTCTAATCTGTTGAGTCAGCCACATTGCATAAAACAGACCCGATCACGTGACGGAGAGCGGTGTGTGAGAGACGTTTCAGATTGCGCAGCACACACGGGGAGAAGGGCTTGTCAAGTACTTGTCAAATTGTGAATGATAGACTATTGGCGTGTGTACAGCCTGCGTAAAAAAACTAAGCAGAGCTCATGACTTCCAAGCGACTTTTTTTCCAAATCATCAGTCTCATCACGCAGCCTTTACAACGTATTACAAATCAAAACATATAGCCCAACGTTTGTAGAGCAACTAAAGTAACCGCTCAACACAGAATAGCCGCATGTGTTCACTC
Source organism: Oncorhynchus mykiss (assembly GCF_013265735.2). NCBI lineage: Eukaryota > Metazoa > Chordata > Actinopteri > Salmoniformes > Salmonidae > Oncorhynchus > Oncorhynchus mykiss. The sequence goes on from NC_048566.1 coordinate 95,171,049, forward strand.
CCTCAAATCGTTTGGAGAAAATATGCTTTCTATTTTATTCAGCTTTATTCAGTTGTATTCTTCATATTATAAAATATTATAAATTATAAGCAAATCTTGTCTGCTAAATGAACTAGTGTAGCCCACAGCCATTTGGCATAGCCACATCGGGACCTAACTCAGAGTATGCTATTATTTTTTGGTGAAATAGACTACATTTTCTTCATATCATGCTTCTTTAGACTTGCCTAAAATAATGGATTTATTGTGAAGGTGTAGGCTATATTACATGGATTTATTAGCCTATAATCCTTTAAAAAAAAGTATATGTGCGGAAGCCAGGAGTTGCTAAATGTGTTTATGTTAATTAAAGGTAAATTACCGTGACACCGAGAGTTATTTGCTTGACAATCACTGGCTGACGAAATTTCGTGACCACCACAGCCCTAATTACAACAATTATTTTAAATAATTGTAACTACATAATAATACATTAAACCTGCTGGCCTAGTATTGGTGTTACCCATCTATTTAACCTTGCATTAAACAATAATTTCATGTCGAGTTCAGCAGTAGTCTGACACTGTCTTCTTCTACTGTAGTTCTGCGGTTGAGAGAGATGATTGGCTGGAGGCCATCTCCACAGCGATCAATGACTACACCAGGAAGAAGATTTCCTTCATCTCCAGCAAGACTCTGGAGGAGGTAGTGATGACATAATTATAGCATGTTATAAGGGGATCGTACATGACAAGCGTTACGATGCATTATAACTGCGTCATAGTGCATTATACCTGCAGGCTTTGAATAAGATATTATATAGGGTTGAGATCGGGAGAAGACAGAGTTCTATTTCTCACAAATTGGGCAATAAAGTCTATTCTGTTCTATACTATTATTTTCTATGTGCAGACTGGGTCTGAGAACAGTGGCAGTGGGGCCCCTTTGGGTTCTAAGGCCCCTATCTGGATCCCAGACCCGAGGGCCACCATGTGTATGGTCTGTACCTGTGAGTTCACCCTCACCTGGAGACGACACCACTGCCGAGCCTGTGGAAAGGTGATGGGTACAAATAAATAGAGCATTAAGAACATTTGAATTAAAACATTATTACACTGTATCGCTATGGATGAGGGGCATCTTCCACTGGGACCACAGAACGTACAGTATGCCTCAGTGGGTTTAAGAATTTCACACACAATCATTTAAGAAAAGCTGTACCGTTTGGTTTATGTTTGAACCTTCCAACCTTTTGGTTTATGTTTCTGGGTATGCAGTAGATATAATGTCATTGCAAATATCGCACACTCTAGAATGCCGTTCAAGCCAATCAGAAACGAGTATTCGACAATCCCGTCGTGGTATAGTAATTCATGTTTGTATACCATCTATAGGTGGTGTGCCAGTCCTGCTCCTCCAACAAACACTGTCTGGAGTATCTGAAGAACCAGCTGGCCAGAGTGTGTGATCAGTGCTTTATTGTACTACAGCAGAGAAGTAAGATGTGTGTGTGTGTGTGTGTGTGTGTTAAAGAACCAGCTGGCCAGAGTGTGTGATCAGTGCTTTATTGTACTACAGCAGAGAAGTAAGATGTGTGTGTGTGTGTGTCTGTGTGTTAAAGAACCAGCTGGCCATAGTGTGCGATCATAGCCAGCAGAGGCGTAAGGCCTGTCTCCATGTAACACACTGGTACACAGTAGAGGGCCCACTGCCCTAGCCTCTATCTTGTTGTGTTCACGCCATACGAGATGAGGCTACCACTGGCCAGTCTGACAGTGATTTGCTTCTTTGTTCACTTTGGGTCACCGTGATCATCTGTTAATTGTCAGGGCTCCCACCACAGTATACTATGACAATAAACTTGTCATTTGCTGCATTAGCAATGTATCTGAACACAAGACATGCAGGCGATAAACCAAATAGAACAGCAGATTCAGAAGCCATTTTTTACAGATTAACACAAGTACCTGCTAAGGTATCTCCAACAATGACGTGATGTCAATAAATGATGGATTGGCTTTTAATATGGAATAACATTCTTGATGGGAAAAAAAATCCTATGTGTCGTTTTAATCAGAAAAGGGACTCCCCCCCCATTAGATGGACATCAGTACAGATTAGAATAGATCTTGCTTCCAAACAGTGGTTCATTGATTGATTGGTTTACTTTATTAGATGAAATAAATCCATGCAGAAGAACACTATACATTTTGGTCTCTGTGATTATGGACGCATCTTTTATCCGATTCCCTTTTTTCCAGGTGAAAAGGACCTGTCTGCCACTCTCTCCCCTGGTGGAAAATCCTCCTTTGCTTTCGCCAGGAAAACGAAGAAGATCCCTGCTGCCCTCAAGGAGGTGACTCGTCTACCACTCTAAAGTTCAATCAGAGTCGTTCGTTAGGGGCATCGTAGGAAAATGTTTCATAATGGAAAATGAGCATTTCACGTTCAGATATCTCCCCGGTTCAGACTGTTTTCATTCATTCGGTGCCCATTTGAACACGACCAATGTGTTACTGATGATTAGTCAGTGACGTTATCCAATGATCTTTGGTGTTTTCAGGTGTCAGCGAACACAGACAACTCGTCTATGAGTGGTTACCTGCAGAGGTCAAAGGGCAATAAGAAGCAGGGGAAGAGGCTTTGGTTCGTCATCAAGAACAAAGTCCTGTATACGTACGCTGCCAGTGAGGTAGGTGCTGCCGTAGAATGTATTGTAAATACATCTGATCAAGATGTTGTGACAAAGACTTTCTCCATGTTTTCTACACCTGTTACTCACATAACACTCATGCCTCTGCTATTCTATATTTTGAGACAGTATTTCAGTTCTGTTCTGCTATAGGTTTTTTTTTAAATATGAAAAAGACAACTGTGTTTGAGTTTAATTCACCAAAATCCGAAAAAGACAACTGTGTTTGAGTTTAATTCACCAAAATCCAACTTCCGTCTCTCTCTCCCTCTCTCTCTCTCTCTCTCTCTCTCTCCTGTCTCTCTCTCTCTCCTCTCTCTCTCTCTCCCCTGTCTCTCTCCTGTCTCTCTCTCTCTCTCTCTCTCCTGTCTCTCTCTCGTGTCTGTCATAGGACGTGGCAGCGTTAGAGAGCCAGCCATTGCTGGGCTTCATGTTGAAAGAGGAGGAAGAAGGGGCAGGACCGCCAGTTCAGAAGCAACAGTTCAAGCTCTATCACAAAAACACGCTGCATTACATTTTCAAGGCAGACGACAGCCAAACTGCCCAAAGGTAGAGTACAGAAGGATTTGAACGCCAATCATATGACGCTGATTCATTGAATATATTAGATCTTTTCTATATGTTTTAATACATACATAAGGGAGCTCCAGCCGGTGACGCCTCCAAATACAATTGAAGAAAATCATCAAGGAAAAAGCTTATTTCCATTGTGGTCCTTTTGAAGAGTGAAGGGGTGGGAGGGGGGGGGGGGGGATGCAACAAGGTTATTGATTCCAGAGTTATGGATTTAAGGGCTGGGGAGATGAGCTATAAGCGGTAGTACTTCACTTTATCTCTAAGAGTTATTTATTTGCCCCTTATTTTACCAGGAAAGTTGACTGAGAACACATTCTCATTTACAGCAACGACCTGGGGAATAGTTACCGGGGAGAGAGTTTACCTGAACATAATATTGCAGCTTCTCTATAGGATACCTATTTGTTCCCGCTTGAAGACGTACGCATACTTCCCAGCCAAAACAGTCCGCTAGTGTTTGTGCATATATTATGATGACATTTTGTGACGTTTTTGGACTTCGGTGAGGTGTTTTTTGGCACGCTATTTTTTTTCTGGGGACAAGCCGAAGTTCGGAGCTGAAGTCTACGCACCTTTGTCGGTGATTGGTCAACACAAGGGATTCTTCAATAATGTATTTGTCATTGAATAAGAGACGAGTCGTTTTCCTGCATATTTTTTAATTGAAAAATACTGCACCAAACATTTTAGTTGGATGTAAAATTGCGCAAAAAATGGCAATTAATGACAGATTTATTGAGTTATCTTCGATAAATTTGATTATTTTTGAGGAAGTGTAACTGGCTACAACATCTCAAAATAGACAAACAGTACTATTGCGCTCCCCCCCCCCCCCCCCCCCCTTGTTTTTCAAGCGAAGGTATTTTAAGAACTGAAGCATGCTGATACCATACTCTCAACTGTGATACACATACGTGATAGCCTACTAACGGTGTTATTTTGTCTTTGACAGGTGGATAGATGCGTTCAAGGAAGCTATGGTGCTCTAACCATCATTCTCTGTACCTGCAGTCGATGAACTGTACCTAAAGCAGTGACGTTACGAAGGTGTGGCCGTGTCACTGTATGACGATGTGAATTTTGTAATTGTATTGCAATACAATTAATTATGTCTCTACTGAAAACCAATAAGAGCACAGTGGAGGCATTCATTGCTGATGCAAGCATAATACCTATATCCCCAAATGAAGGATTTCTAAGCAAAAATGAAATGCACATTTTTATTGTTGATATGAAGCAGATTTTTGGGTGGGATTATGGCTCATAGAACACAGGTGGGTCGTTCCATCAATTAGGTGCCTTTTTGAGCAGTCTAACGGGGTGAAATAAAACATTGGATTTCACCTCATTTTAACATTTTATCATGAAGAGCACATGTTCAACTTCATAAAAAAATAAAAAAAAACATTTTCCATCTCGAGGTTGAATAAAAAATATACGATAGTATAAGTGCAGGTATACCAAAGTAACAGGGTTGGTGATTTCATCTTTAAACAGTCATAAATCCCCTTGTGACAGGAGGATTGGAAGTTTGTTGTGTGCCACAGGGATGAGCAATTGAAAGTAAACTTCTGATTTTTGTTTTATTTTTTTTGTTAAACATTTCTAGCCTGTCCATCTATGTGTAACAGGGTTGACATGTTATGTTCGACCCACTCACTTTTCCACTTAAAAACCCCAGAAAATGGCCAAGATTAGTAGAACCAGTTTACCTGCTTATACACTATAGTTTGAATATTAGATATTTATTTTGCAGAACAAGGATAAGGATAATAAGGAATAGTTTCACCATATTAAAATGAGAGTTCAGCTCACAATAACAGGGTTGACAAAATGAGGGACAGATGTAAATTAATCACGAATCACATTAAAATAAATACATTTTCAGAAATTACTTTGTAAAAGTAACAAACAATGATGGTGAAATCTTGGATAAATGTTGGGATTAAAGTGTGTTAAAATCTTCATAGTTGGTCCAAGGAGGGATTTCAAAATTCATCATTTTTGCACTTTAGCAAGTGTTTTATTAAATGATCCATGTGCTATATATTAAAGGGCACTTCAATTTTTATTTTTATTTAACTAAGCACGGCACTTAAGAACAAATTCTTATTTACAATGACGGCCTACCCCGGCCAAACCCTAGCCAGGACAATGCTGGGCCAATTGTGTGCCGCCATATGGGACTCCAAATCACTTCTGGTTGTGCTACAGCTTGGAATCGAACCAGGGTCTGTCGTGACGCCTCTAGCACTGAGATGCAGTGCCTTAGACCGCTGCGCCACTCGGGAGCCCAAATTAATATAACAGGCTTTTAAAATGCAATATTTGGCCGCGATTTCTACTTAAAATGTCAGAGACGCAAAAGGCACTTATTTCGTGGAACAACCCAGGTTGTAAAGTCCTTATACATGGTTGAAGACCATATTTGGCCTTATTTTACCAATTCAAATGCCTTCAGCCCTGGAGGCTTGCACATAAGAGCTGTAGAGTTTTGTTACCGACGTGTCATTGTGTCATTACTGGTGACATCTGCATTTTTTTAGTATTTACCGTTAAGGTTGATTGAATATCTTATTTTAATGCATTATGCAGAACAGTCAAATAAATGTGTGGTTTTATCACAGGACTTGTTCTATGGAATGTTGTTGATTCATTAGACCATTGCAGTTATGTCATCAAGGGGGGGGGGGGGAGACAACGTGAGCATAATTCACACCATTACAGCTTTATCTCAGACACTGCATTGAGTAGTCCAGACATGTCTGTTTGTTTACGGCACCTGAAAAACATTCATTCATTTGTGTGTGGGGGGGAATTCACTCATGAACACATGGGCCTTTGCACTTGTTCTGTGGGAATGAATAAATCAAAACCCAACAGTTTACCTCTCAATATTCCTTTATTAGGCACTAGAGCACTCAATCCTAGTTATGAAACTCTAAAATGTTGCTATCATGGATACTGATTTTAAATAGAATATTAAATAAATCAGGTTTACATGTATTTTATATTTACTGGTCTGATTACCCTTTTCTGCACTATGTGCCTATTTTAATAAACACTTGTCGTATTTCGCTGTCTCATCTCTTATGCCATCCACAGTAGGCTAACGCGACAGAATTGTGGGCCTGGGACAGAATTCCTGTCTTGTTTTTACTGACGGTGCAAACTAGGCTATTGGTTTAAAGAAAATCTCAGAGATCTCAAATTGTGGGAAGGATACTGTAGTTTGCAGGCCTAAGTGATTAGTATCAAGTTCTGAATAATCTCTCTGATTACCCGTTACTTTGAACAGTTCTCCTCCTCCTCACCTTTTTCCTTCGCTTGTGTACTTCAGTGCACAACACAACAGCTGTCTGTGACCAGGCGAAAAAACTTTTCCAAGCTAAAACTTCATACCATAACTGCTAACCGCTACACACAGGCTACATCGTTGTCACCATAATTAGCTAACATCATTGTCAACATAGCTACTAAAAACGAATGTGTTAGTAAACCCGCTACAATCATGCAGTACAGTGTACAGCAAGCAGTTTGGCACTTACACCGGAGGGCCCCGGTGGCAATAAATTAATACAACTAAAAGCTTACCTTGACTTGGAAGAGTTCCTGTGTTGGATAGCCTTAGCCAGCTAGCTATCATATCTCTCTCTGTTTGAGTAGGCTAAACTAGCTAGCTGCATTCACTAGCTTAGTAAGTGAAAGTGAAAAATACAACAAAATATAGCTAGCTAGCTCTCTCACTCTCGCTTGCGTCTCCTTTATTTTTGAAGAAATTAATTTGAGTCAACTACTCACTACATATTATGCACTGCGATGCTAGCTAGCTGTAGCTTATACTTTCAGTACTAGATTGATTCTCTGATCCTGTGATTGGGTGAACAACATGTCAGTTCATTCTGAAAGAGTCCTGATAGGTTGGAGGACGTCCTTTGGAAGTCATCATAATTACTGTGTAAGTCTATTGAAGGGGGTGAGAAGAAGAACTATAGGTGTTTACCACGTTTTGGACCCGTTCCTAAATGGACCTGGGGCTTTCCCAACTGGACCCTTCGTGGCTATACTTTTTTTTTTTTTTTTTTTTACATAGAGACCCGTTCTGAACGGACCCGAGGACAACTAGATCCCTTCTGAATGGACCCGAGGACAACTAGATCCCTTCTGAACGGACCCGAGGACAACTAGATCCCTTCTGAACGGACCCGAGGACAACTAGATCCCTTCTGAATGGACCCGAGGACAACTAGATCCCTTCTGAACGGACCCGAGGACAACTAGATCCCTTCTGAATGGACCCGAGGACAACTAGATCCCTCCTGAACGGACCCGAGGACAACTAGATCCCTTCTGAATGGACCCGAGGACAACTAGATCCCTTCTGAACGGACCCGAGGACAACTAGATCCCTTCTGAATGGACCCGAGGACAACTAGATCCCTTCTGAACGGACCCGAGGACAACTAGATCCCTTCTGAATGGACCCGAGGACAACTAGATCCCTCCTGAACGGACCCGAGGACAACTAGATCCCTTCTGAATGGACCCGAGGACAACTAGATCCCTTCTGAATGGACCCGAGGACAACTAGATCCCTCCTGAACGGACCCGAGGACAGCTAGACCCATTCCGTATAGATCTGGTCAGATCCAGACCCGATCAGAGTGGGGGAAGCAGCAGAATTAAAAAAAAAAATTTTTTTAAAAGCTACTTTATTAACTGGAGCTGATAAAGTGCGAGAGGAGAGAGAGGCCGTACTGGGGGCGAGTGACACAGGTAGGAGGGAGGGAGAGACAGCAACCGACAAAAAGCCGACGCGTGCTATAGTAGACTAACTGCCGTAGCTAGGTTATTTTATTCATCATCAAATATGATTATGTAGTACCTGTTGGACTGCATCAAGCCGGGAGAAGCTAGTTAAGCTAGCTAATGCTAGCTAGCTAGGCTAACTGAGGCTGCAATGCATGTGCTTTGTCATACTACAGTTACAAATAACTACTCCATTCAGAATATTAAGTAGCAGCCTGCCTACCTGTTGGCTCTTGGTCGTTGTAGCCTATCCTTCTCCGACTTTTAATTAAGTCAATTTAATTCCATCTTCCATCGATTAGATATCCTAACTTTTGACACACAGAGGCTCTATGACTGCAACCTAATACCACTTTGATGACTTATGATTGGCCAACAACAAGCTATTGGCCAACCACAAGCTATTGGCCAACAACTTGCTGGATCCACAGGCTTCATGCTTGTGAAAAGCATCAGCATAAATGATCAAATGTCTCTCTCTACTTCAGCCGTTGCATTCTGGTCTGTACTGGCCAGTTAAATTTTCACATACCCAAGACAATTCTATCAGATCCGACCAAGACCTGTGACACGCATTTAGAATTCTGGATCTGGACTCGCTCGGGTCCCGGATCGGGTCTCGGGTTTTTGGGTACAGGTGGATCCATGAAGACCTCTAGTGAGAACCACGAGCCTCCTAGGTTTTGTATTGAAGTCAATATACCCAGAGGACGGAAACAAGCTGTCCTCCGGCTACACCATGGTGCTACCCCAGAGAGTGCTGTTGAGGCTATTGTAGACCATTGCACAACAGTGTGTGGTAATCAATTATTTGCTGACATTAATATATTTAGTATAGTTATGATTTTTTTATGTTTCACTATTTCAATTTTTATGAAATTCACTTAGGATGGTCCTCTGAGGAGCCTCCACTGAATGAAAAATCAAATCTGATGTGAATTTGACAACAGCTGGATCCCTTCTAGCCATGGCCATGGGGTAGGGACATCCCAAGGATTCCGTCTAGACAATAAGACTGGTCTCAGCACAAGTGTAACATCTGTGATCTTACTTCGTAAATCTCTTGCCTTGTGTTTTTAAAGAAAGGACTGTCCAGCCAGCGAGGCCAGTTGATTGGTGTTTATTCTGACGATAGACACAAGGAAGCACATTACATGTGCAGGACAACAGTATAACGATGGCTGTATATTTGTGATTTGTCACTTTCTTTATTTGCATCTTTCCGTTAGGGTTGCCCTACTCTGTGAAGTACGTGTGCAAAAGGTCAAGTTTACAAAACGCAGTCTCGCTCCAGTGACATCAGGGATTGTTGACGTTGAGACGTGTGTTTTGCGGGTACTATTTAATGAAGCTGCCAGTTGAGGACTTGTGAGGCGTCTGTTTCTCAAACTAGACACTCTAATGCACTTATCCTCTTGCTCAGTTGTGCACCATGGCCTCTTTCTATTCTGGTTAGAGCTAGTTAATGCTTTTATGTGAATGGAGTAGTACACAGCATTGTATGGGATCTTCAGTTTATTGGCAATTTATTGCATGGAATAGCCTTCATTTCTCAGAACAAGAATAGAATGACGAGTTTCAGAAGAAAGGTTTTGAGCTTGTAATCGAACCCACAAATGCTGATGCTCCAGATACTCAACTAGTTTAAAGAAGGACAATTGTATTGCTTTTTAAAACCAGAACAAGTTTTCAGCTGTGCTAACAATTGCAAAAGGGTTTTCTAGCTAACAACATGCCAATGGAACACAGGAGTGATGATTAGTGATAATGGGCCTCTGTACACCTATGTAGATATTCCATAAAAAATCTGCCATTTCCAACTACAATAGTCATTTACAACATTAACAATGTCTACACTGTTTCTGATCAATTTGATGTTAATCTAACGGACAAATGTGCTTTTAAATTAAAAAAAATGAAATTTCTAAGTGACCTCAAACTTTTGAACGGTAGTGTATATGTACAGTACCAGTCAAATTTGGACACACCTACACATTCAAGGGTTTCTTTATTTATTATTTTCTACATTGTAGAATAATAGTGAATACGTCAAAATTACACATATGGAATCATGTAGTAACCAAAAAAGTGTTAAAGAAATCAAAATATATTTTAGATGTTTCAAAGTAGATGCTCTTTGCCTTGATGACAGCTATGCACAGTCTTCGCATTTCTCTCAACCAGCTTCATAAAGAATGCTTTTCCAATAGTCTTGAAGGAGTTCCCACGTATGCTGAGCACTTGTTGGCTGCTTTTCCTTCACTCTGCTGTCCAACTCATCCCAAACCCTTTCAATTGTGTGATGGTGGAGGCCAGGTCATCTGATACAGCACTCCATCACTCTCCTTGGTCAAATCGCCCTTACAAAGCCTGGAAGTGTGTTGGGTCATTGTCCTGTTGAAAAACAAATAATAGTCCCACTAAGTGCAAACCAGATGGGATGGTGTATCGCTGCAGAATCCTGTGGTAGCCATGCTGGTTAAGTCTGCCTTGAGTTCTAAATAAATCACTGAGTGTCACCATCACACCTCCGCGCTTCACGGTGGGAACGACACATGCAGAGATCATCCGTTCATCTACTCTGTCTCACAAAGACACGGCGGTTGGAACCAAAAATCTCAAATTTGGACTCCATCGGTCTAACGTCCATTGCTCGTCTTTCTTGGCCCAAGCAAGTCTCTTCTTATTGGTGTCCTTTAGTAGTGGTTTCTTTGCAGCAAATCGACCATGAAGGCCTGATTCACGCAGTCTCCCCTGAACAGTTGATGTTGAGATGTGTCTGTTACTTGAACTCTGAAGCATTTATTTGGGCTGCAATTTCTGAGGCTGGTACCTCTAATTGGATAAGTTCCCAATGCAGCAGAGGTAACTCTGGGTCTTCCTTTCCTGTGGCGGTCCTCATGAGATCCAGTTAACTCTAATGAACGTATCCTCTCCAGCAGAGGTAACTCTGGGTCTTCCTTTCCTGTGGCGGTCCTCATGAGAGACAGTTAACTCTAATGAACGTATCCTCTCCAGCAGAGGTAACTCTGGGTCTTCCTTTCCTGTGGCGGTCCTCATGAGAGACAGTTAACTCTAATGAACGTATCCTCTCCAGCAGAGGTAACTCTGGGTCTTCCTTTCCTGTGGCGGTCCTCATGAGAGACAGTTAACTCTAATGAATGTATCCTCTCCAGCAGAGGTAACTCTGGGTCTTCCTTTCCTGTGGCGGTCCTCATGAGAGACAGTTTCATCATCGCGCTTGATGGTTTTTGTGACTGTACTTGAAGACAAGTTATTTAAATGTTCTGTATTCACTGACCTTCATGTCTTAAGGTAATGATGGACTGTTGTTTCTCTTTGCTTATTTGAGCTGTTCTTGCCATAATATGGACTTATTTTACCAAATAGGGCTATCTTCTGTATACCACCCCTGACTTTTACAACACAACTGATTGGCTCAAAAGCATTAATAAGGAAAGAAATTCCACAAATTAACTTTTAATAAAGGAACACCTGTTAATTGAAATGCATTCCAGGTGACTACCTCATGAGACTGGTTGATGACATGATTCCATGTGTTATTTGATTGTTTAGATGTCTTCACAATTATTTTACAATGTAGAAAATAGTAAAAAAATTAAAATACAACCTGGAATGAGTAGGTGTCCAAACTTTTGACTGGTACTGTATATACAGTGCAATCGTTAAGTATTCAGACCCCTTCCCTTTTTTCACATTTTAGAATAAGGCTGTATTGTATTACATTTTAAAAAGGCATCAATCTACACACATTACCCCATAATGCCGTGATTGGGAGTCCCATAGGGCGGCGCACAATTGGCCCAGCGTCATCCGGGTTAGATCGTCATTGTATATTAGAATTTGTTCTTAACTGATTTGCCTAGTCAATTAAAGGTTTAATAAATAAAGCGAAAATATGTTTTTAGAAATGTTTGCAAATTTATAAAAAATAAACGTCCCTTTTTATGGACCCTGTCTTTCAAAGATAATAAGTAAAAATCCAAATAACTTCACAGATCTTTGTTGTAAAGGGTTTAAACACTTTTTCCCCATGCTTGTTCAATGAACCATAAACAATTAATGAACATGCACCTGTGGAACGGTTGTTTAAACTAACAGCTTGCTGATGGTAGGCAGGTAAGGTCACAGTTATGAAAATGTAGGACACTAAAGAGGCCTTTCTACTGACTCTGAAAAACACCAAAAGAAAGATGCCCAGGGTCCCTGCTCATCTGCGTGAACGTGCCTTAGGCATGCTGCAAGGAGACATGAGGACTGCAGATGTGGCCAGGGCAATAAATTGCAATGTCCATACTGTGAGACGCCTAAGACAGCGCTACAGGGAGACAGGGCGGACAGCTGATCATTTTCGCAGTGGCAGACCACGTGTAACACCTGCACATGATCGGTACATCTGAACATCACACCTGAGGGACAGGTACAGGATGGCAACAACAACTGCCCGAGTTACACCAGGAACGCACAATCCCTCCATCAGTTCTCAGACTGTCCACAATAGGCTGAGAGAGGCTGGACTGTGGGCTTGTAGGCCTGTTGTAAGGCAGGTCCTCACCAGACATCACCGGCAACAACGTTGCCTATAGGCACAAACCCACTGTTGCTGGACCAGACAGGACTGGCAAAAAGTGCTCTTCATGGACAAGTCGCGGTTTTGTCTCTCCAGGGGTGATGGTCAGATTCGCGTTCATCATCAAAGGAATAAGCGTTACACCGAGGCCTGTACTCTGGAGCGGGATTGAGGTGGAGGGTCCGTCATGGTCTGGGGCGGTGTGTCACAGCATCATCGGACTGAGCGTGTCATTACAGGCAATCTCAACACTGTGCGTTACAGGGAAGACATCTTCCTCCCTCATGTGTTACCCTTCCTGCAGGCTCATCCTGACATGACAATGCCACCAGCCATACTGCTTGTTCTGTGCGTGATTTCCTGCAAGACAGGAATGTCAGTGTTCTGCCATGGCCAGTGAAGATCCCGTATCTCAATCCCATAGAGCACGTCTGGGACCTGTTGGATCAGAGGGCTAGGGCCATTCCCCCCAGAAATGTCTGGGAACTTGCAGGTGCCTTGGTGGAAGAGTGGGGTAACATCTCACAGCAAGAACTGGCAAATCTGGTGCAGTCCATGAGGAGATGCACTGCAGTACTTAATGCAGCTGGTGGCCACACCAGATACTGGCTGTTACTTTTGATTCTGACCCCCCCCCCCCCCCCCCCCCTCCCCTTTGTTCAGGGACACATTATTCAATTTCTGTTAGTCACATGTCTTTGAGACTTGTTCAGTTTATATCTTATTTGTTGAATCTTATTTACACATGTTAAGTTTGCTGAAAATAAATGTAGTTGACAGTGAGAGGACGTTTCTTTTTTGGCTGAGTTTATTATTACAATCCATAACCAGACTAGAATCGTGTTTCCTTACTTGCCTCTGAGAACTTTGTAATTTTAAAAAAATAGCCATGCAGTAGTCTGTCTCTGAACAACTGGTTATCAATATACAGTTTATCGACGAGAGCTACGCGTTTCCCTTTCAATCTATTTTCCTTAAATTGGATACAGAACTTCACGCCGTTCTGCAATTTCCTTCTGGAACTGGTCATTCATGCCAATTTTCCCTTTTACACAGGCTTTTAACCATTATTTTATCTTTAAAGAAAGTACATTTGATAACGATTTGGCGTTCATACCTTAGTTGTAGTGGGGAAAGTAACATCAGTTCTAAAAAATATATAACATCAGTTCTAAAAAATATATATATTTAGGTAACATGTTACTTGCTTATGTTTGTTTAGCTTACATAACACAATTTAGAACTATGAATTAAGGGAAACGGAATGGGGGATACCTAGTCAGTTGTACAACTGCACTCAACTGAAATGTGTCTTCCGCATTTAACCCAACCCCTCTGAATCAGAGAGGAGCGCAACCAGCTAGCTAAATCTTGAATTGTAACGGACTAACAATAACGTTAAATCGTTGCAAATGTGTGCGATCTGAGCCTTGGGCTGCCTTAATCGACATCCATGTCACAAGGATAGAACATTAATGCGTCAAAACGAATAAAGACGTCAATAAATGCATTTTCTATAGCTCCCAAAATATTTTTACAATTGAGGAGTACCAAGATGCCTTCGATACAGCGCCCCCTGTCAGTCATCCATGGTATAAACGCATCATTGGATAGCACGGACCTTCCGTCTAGCCATGCCGGTGTGTCCAAGCTACTGCGCGTGAGCACCACAACGTGTTTTGAGAAAAAAAAGGTCACGAACTCTGACCCTCCCTGAAGCAGCAGCAGACAGAAAAAAAACATTAAATTGATTATACATCGACACACAATAACAGGTAAGACAACTGGATTGTGCGCGTAAAAGCTCATATCAAAAACGACACGTTGGTCAGCGCCGTCATGTAACACAAGGAGGAAGAATACATTTCCAAGCCAGCAGCCATTAGCTAACGGTTCCGGACCAAGACAGTGCACCAAAACCGGCAAGTAAGGATATTATATCAAAACCACACGGAAAAAGTCGGTGTTATGACACTAAACGTAATTAAAATCTGACCTTAAATCAAACAAATCGCTATTCGTGTGCCAGGTATTGGCTGGGGTAGCGAGTGTTCAGTGTGAATCCTGTGCGCAGATGCTAAGTAACGTTAGCGATATTCAGACCAGCGCGAATAAGGCGTCCCGATTTTACCGAACTAATTTTTCTAAGTAAGAACACAACCAGCTAGCTAAATGTTGAATTGTAACGGACTAACAACGCTAAATCGTTGCAAATGTGTGCGATCTGAGCCTTGTTTGCCAAACGCGATAGTCCCGCCGTTCGCTGCGTTGTCCTTATGGGCCTTGAACCCTATAGCGTTCTTTAACCCTTCAATGTTGACCTTTCACCGACAGGAAAAGAAATACCTTTTATCTTCCGCATCGATTTTAAATATCTACTAGACCGGAGCTTATTTGTTGTGCTTACACCCATGGCTTTTTATGGTTAACGAGCTACATTTTGTGTGATATTTATTAAACTTGGCGTAGAAGGCCAACAATGCAGAAGCTAGCTAACGTTAGCTTAGCACGCTAGGCCGTGCGACATTACACTTCACGGTGTGCGACACAGTTAACTAACGTTAGCCAGCTAACGTGTCAATAGTATACCAAGTTGCTCAAATAAACCTGCATCTCCCAAAAGTTAAATAGCTACTCAACATTTACTTTAACTCCACTCTCTTTGCTCACATAAGAAGCCATGCACTTCCTAGGTAGCTTCCCGTATTTGACTCTTTCTAGCTAAGTTAGCTAGATAGCTAGCTGAAGTTAGGACATGGGCACCTCAACATGTTTCACCGTCACATTTTAATGTCACGTGCACAAGTACAGTGAGACAAATGTTGCTAGAACTGGCCCATGTTCAAACACATGTAAGGATCCCCGTATGAGTCCCATTCATTGTATGCATAAACATACTGTTTCCTGATGTTGTCTTCCTTATGCAATGCACAACCAAAAGCTTTCAATGCAGATTTTATCACCCTTGACTCTACTGAAACCTTGCTCTGATCACAACATATTTATTTTTGATTATGAATACATACCCTTAAGGAACTACTAACTGTGTGAAACATTCCTTCCCTCTACTGCAGTTTGATGTGCCTCATGGGGCTTTGATGTGAGCAGCAGAAGGAAACAGAATTGGCTTCATGGACGGACACACTCAGAGGATTCAGCTGGTCTCAGCTGACGGTGGCATGATGGGACATCGTATCCAGGTAATATAATGGACCAGGACCCTGAGACATGGCTGTAGACTCCTATGGCTTGACATCCATGTCTCAGGTCATCTCTTCTCCCCGGGTCAAGGCTTTTATGAGTCAACATATGCATGGCTAGTAGCTTCGTATGACTTCAAGGTTAGCAAGTAGCAGAACTAATAGCTTCAGGGTTGGAATCCATTGGGAAGGTATGGGACACTATAAACAGAATACTGTTTATCATCAGCATTCAACAACCCTTAATGGAGCATATTAGCTTCAGGCAGTATCCTAACCAGGGGTTGGAACCGGTTTAGGGAACAGATTGGAAAACAGAAAAATAATGCACATTTTCAAGGAACAGAAATGGTACCTGGAAAAAAAGTGATCCGTACTGTTCTGGAAAAGAACCGTAATTTAAAAAATAATGGGAACTGGTTAATAACATTCTTTTACGTTAGAGGCATTTTTCTAATCCAATGTAAAAACGCAACAAAGCACCTATGCAAAGCCCTCACTTTGTCACTCAAAAATGTATTCCAGTATCTGTCTGCAAGCTGAAAATCTTTGCCGGTGTGTGTGTGTTTAGGCTACCTGACCCTCCCCCGTCCGAAGCATAGGCTACTGTATCAAATCAAATTTTATTTGTCACGTACACATGGTTAGCAGATGTTAATGCGAGTGTAGCGAAATGATTGTGCTTCTAGTTCCGACAATGCAGTAATAACCAACGAGTAATCTAGCT
This sequence comes from Oncorhynchus mykiss, assembly GCF_013265735.2. Classification (NCBI taxonomy): domain Eukaryota; kingdom Metazoa; phylum Chordata; class Actinopteri; order Salmoniformes; family Salmonidae; genus Oncorhynchus; species Oncorhynchus mykiss. The sequence continues at coordinate 95,187,623 of NC_048566.1, forward strand.
AACAATTCCAAAACTACTACCTTATACACACAAGTGTAAAGGGATAAAGAATATGTACATAAAGATATATGAATGAGTGATGGTACAGAGCGGCATAGGCAAGATGCAGTAGATGGTATCGAGTTCAGTATATACATATGAGATGAGTATGTAAACAAAGTGGCATAGTTTAAAGTGGCTAGTGATACATGTATTACACAAAGATGCAGTAGATGATATATAGTACAGTATATACGTAGACATATGAGATGAATAATGTAGGGTATGTAAACATTATATTAAGTAGCATAGTTTAAAGTGGCTAGTGATACATGTATTACATAAAGATGCAGTAGATGATATAGAGTACAGTATATACCCTACATTATTTATCTCATATGCATACGTATGTAAACATTATATTAGGTAGCATTGTTTAAAGTGGCTAGTGATATATTTTACATCAATTCCCATTATTAAAGTGGCTGGAGTTGAGTCAGTGTGTTGGCAGCAGCCACTCAATGTTAGTGGTGGCTGTTTAACAGTCTGATAGCCTTGAGATAGAAGCTGTTTTTCAGTCTCTCGGTCCCAGCTTTGATGCACCTGTACTGACCTCGCCTTCTGGATGATAGCGGGGTGAACAGGCAGTGGCTCGGGTGGTTGTTGTCCTTGATGATCTTTATGGCCTTCCTGTGACATCGGGTGGTGTAGGTGTCCTGGAGGGCAGGTAGTTTGCCCCCGGTGATGCGTTGTGCAGACCTCACTACCCTCTGGAGAGCCTTACGGTTGTGGGCGGAGCAGTTGCCGTACCAGGCGGTGATACAGCCCGCCAGGATGCTCTCGATTGTGCATCTGTAGAAGTTTGTGAGTGCTTTTGGTGACAAGCTGAATTTCTTCAGCCTCCTGAGGTTGAAGAGGCGCTGCTGCGCCTTCTTCACGATGCTGTCTGTGTGGGTGGACCATTTCAGTTTGTCTGTGATGTGTACGCAGAGGAACTTAACTTGCTACCCTCTCCACTACTGTTCCATCGATGTGGATAGGGGGGTGTTCCCTCTGCTGTTTCCTGAAGTCCACAATCATCTCCTTAGTTTTGTTGACGTTGAGTGTGAGGTTATTTTCCTGACACCACACTCCGAGGGCCCTCGCCTCCTCCCTGTAGGCCGTCTTGTCGTTGTTGGTAATCATCCGCAAACTTGATGATTGAGTTGAAGGCGTGCGTGGCCACGCAGTCGTGGGTGACATTGCTAACGTGATTCATAAGATGGGGAGGGAATTTAGCTACAGAAAAAATGTATTAACTTAGCATTGACAAATTTAATTTATTTACTGTAGCCCAAGTTGTCGCGTTTCACGTTGGTTTTATTAACTAAAAAAAGGTAAAACTTGTTTTTAATTCTGGTGCCGCTCTTCACCCACAAGTTAACACGATGCCCAGTGTTTCAAGCCTCCTCAACCCTCTCTCGCTCTTTCCCCACCCACAAAATGTCAGTCGCATCTTGCGCCATAGGTTACACTTGTCTGTCCATCACGCATGTAAACAACTAGCTTGCCTGCTCTATCTGTACTGATTGGTGAAGTAATTTATTTTTTGGGTTTCAAACTGGTTCAGAACTTTATTTTGCTGGTCAGAACAGTGGAACGGACCCCAAAAATAGTGGTTCTGTTCAGAATGAAACAAGTAAAAAAAAATAACCGGAACATATTAGCTTCAGATGCAATCCAACCTTGTTGGTTTCTGTAATTCTCATTTGACTTGACTTTTCTCCTCCCCTTCCCCTCCAGATCGTGACGGACCAGTCGACGGGCCAGAAGATCCAGATCGTGACAGCGTTGGAGCAGGGTTCTGGTGGCAAGCAGCAGTTTATCCTGGCTAATGCAGACTACTCTACGCCAGGCAAGGTAATCTTAGCCAAGCAAGAGGCCTCGTCCCCGGGAAAGGTGATCCTGGCGGCCCAAGACGGTTCAGGGGTCAACCAGCTGCTGTTTGCCTCACCTGACCTGTCCAGCCAGCAGATCCAGGTAGAGGCCTTGACCTGCACCACCAATGATGATCTAGTCAGCAAACGTCAAAGTCCCTTGTACTTGATTTATCAATTAACGTCACTGACTAGTTTGGAACGCACCTGGTTGTTTAAGTCATAGCCCTTTACACTCGTACCCGTAAACGGGTCGAAAATGTCAGATTTGGGCACTGATAAGCGCATAAGTTGGACCGTAGTGACTGTACAGTAAATGACCTCAGAACTCTGGCTCTGTGCTTCACAGCTCTGTATGGGTTTTGATTGACCGCCATTCTGAACTTGAGCACCGTGCAACAAGAAGTTGCCCCCATCCGTCCTGCTAATTGGACTTCTTTTGCACCTTTCTTGTTGTCTGAGTGAGGGGGAAATGCTGTAAATTTAGAGGACTCTGGGTATTTTGAAAGATGAGACAAGGATTATAATAAATACCGCTTTGCTGTCATACAAGCAAGCCAAACACCCGTAAGCCCAAATGTGCACTTTACATTTCCATATCATAAAACTCATGTCATACACAGTGTCAATGTTTATGATCACTATGTTTGATGTATAGTTAGTTACAAGATGACATGGTGTTATGACACAGTGGAGATGTCATAATACCCATAAAACCTAGTGGTCAAACAGGGAAAATGGTTCCATTTGTTTTTCCACCATTCATTTTTCCCATAGGGAGTTTAGGAAACACTTAAAATAAGGGCTGTGTTTAGTGTGGGCTTACCCTGGCGTGATGTTTTGATAACCATGTAAATCTCTCAGACAAGGTGACTTTTATCAATATATTTAGCTCTAATATACTCTCAGATTCGAAAATGCTAATTAGCATCAATGTTGACAACATGCAAGACTATAAATCCCTGCAGGCTCCTGCACGTCACCTCGAGCAGACACCTTTTCTAACAGGTATTTGTGTCAATTTAAAATGTGCACAAGACTGTTCACAGAATTGTCAATTTAAAGAAATGTAGCCAATTATTCCTTATTCATTACTAAATTTAGCTAACATTAGATGAATTAGATGCATTAGATGATCCAGAGATTCCTACCTTTGTCTCGATTCGGCAGTCTCCTCCAGATCATCATGGTATTTGTAGTTCTTTATGATAGCCACATTAGCAGATAATTTGCATTTTGTTTTTGCGTGGAAAATACAGGTGACCTTGTCCTAGAGAGGTTAACAGTTCTCAAAACGTCATGCCAGGGTAAGCCTATGTAACAGTATAACTTTAGACCGTCCCCTAGCCGTTTCACATCCGTTCCGCCTACACCAAACACAGCCCTTATTTATAGGGTTTCTAAAATCTCCTATGGGAAAAATGAACAATAGAACAATTTCCTTATTTGGCCCCCTGGGTTTTATGGGTATTGTGACTCATACTGTGGTACTTCATACCCTGTGTTGTTCTTGAACAGAATGAGCCTATGTTTGTTTATCGTGAAGAACATTCTCCGTGGAACACGGACCTGAATGATCGCATGACTCCTTTCTATGAGCACCAAAATGATGTTTCTCTGAATTGCCCATTCAAAGCCTAACACTATAAGATTGGATTTTATAACTTAGCTAGTCATGTTGCCAATAGAACAAGCTTTCAAATGATGCCCACCTGACTCAGATTGGGATTTATAATGGGCTGTTTTTGGATTGCGTTAACAACAACAGTAATTGTGTGATGGTGGGAATGCAGGGTTGTGTTCCAACCTAAACAACTACAAGTTTGCTTTCTCTAGTTCCTCAACGGCACAGCTAGGATAGCTTAAAAAAAAACACCTTATGGTTGAAGACTCTTCTTTAAATCATAAAAGTTCATTGAAATTATGTAGGGACTGTGCACACTTTCAAGAAGTGTGTGTGTGTGGCCACTTGAAGACACCAGTTTCTCCTCTGACTCAAACCCGTGTCATTTTTTTTGTGTCTACAAATCTACACCACATTTTCCAGGAATATTCTTATCACCTTTATATATATATATATATATATATATATGAGATTATTTTCACATTTCGTTATCAACAAATGTGGCGAAAAATACAGTAAATGTAAAATGCACAAAACCAACTTGTGTAATGTTTGGATTCAGTCTTTTCAGGTGAACTTTACTCATTTTCCCAATCATCTCCAAACTCTTCACTTTCAATTACTACTTTTCTTATTTCTTCTGTAAGAAAAACATTTAAATGTAATGCTAGAAGTTAAATGATACTCTAACATTAATAGAATGGAAGAATCAAATACTTAATAATCTGGCTACAGACATTTACACTTTTACAATTATGTAATTTACCAGAGCGACATACAGTAGTGAGTGCATACATTTTCATATTTGTTTGTGCTGGTCCCCCGTGGGAATTGAACCAACAACCCTGGGTTTGCAAGTGCCAAAACAGCTTCAAATTGTCTCGTTCATACCTCCACTCCTCTCCCCTGTAACTATTCCCCAGGTCGTTGCTGTAAATGAGAGAATGTGTTCTCAGTCAACTTACCTGGTAAAATAAATTTAAAGCAACAACACAATTTGAAGTCCTTTGGGGCAAGGTCCTTACAAGCCATTAGAAACAAACATTGATTGGGTGTGTGGATACAGTGGGAACATGTGGGTCTGAGGAAGTGTGATGTCATTAATGTTTGTTGAAATGTTTGTAAATGTAAAGTTGTCTGTTGTTTTGTCTATGTATGTTTTTATTGTAAAAAGAAGAAAAGGAACTGAAGTAAAATGTGTGTGTGTGTGTGTGTGTGTGTGTGTGTGTGTGTGTGTGTGTGTGTGTGTGTGTGTGTGTGTGTGTGTGTGTGTGTGTGTGTGTGTGTGTGTGTGTGTGTGTGTGTGTGTGTGTGTGTGTGTGTGTGTGTGAAGAAACATTTTCATTGTAGCCCTATCCGTATAGGCCCCTACCCGTGTGTAGAGAAATGGTTAATTGGACACAACTTGACAGGGAATAATAAGACCGGCAGACACTAGTTCCTCCATGGAATGAGTTTGACACCCCTGGTCTAGTCTTACTTTGTACATACTTAGACCATTGCTGTTAGTCACAAACGGCTGGTTTCCCTAGGGCAGATTAAAGCTACAATCTGGCCGTTTTGGTAATACAGCTGATGGATGGGGTCACGCCTCTCTAATCCAAATTAGCCAGCGTTCTGGATGAGACTGGCAGTCCATTTAGTCCAGGACTATGCTTAATCTGTGTCAGGGAAACAGGCCCTAAAAGTACCGTTAACATCTGATATGAATGCCTGTTTTTGCTTCTTTTTTTTTATGTGTGTTGTATTTCCAGTTTGTGACAGAAGGGTCAGACCAGGCACTTGCCAAGCCTGTGGTGGAGTACTGTGTGGTGTGTGGAGACAGGGCCTCAGGTAGGAAGGAAATACAGTTGAACTTGTACACGCATGCACACACACACACACACCCTCTCTTCTCCTTGTGTGACTGACTCTGTTCCCTCTCCTCTTTACCCAGGCCGTCACTATGGGGCAGTGAGCTGTGAGGGCTGTAAGGGTTTCTTCAAGCGCAGCATCAGGAAGAACCTGGTGTATACATGCCGGGGGTCTGGAGAGTGTGTCATCAACAAGCACCACAGGAACCGCTGCCAGTGCTGCAGACTGCAGCGCTGCATGTTCCTGGGCATGAAACAGGACTGTGAGTTATACCTGCCTCAATCACTTACTGACGTTCGCATACTGAAATATCATGTCGATCAAACGTGGAAATCAGGGAGTCGTGTCCTCTCTGTTTGTGTCAACATCTGCAGTGTTCCACAACACCCTGAGTTGTTTTATTAGACAACATGTTTGAGAGGGATCGGTTTTGAGAAAGGTTGAGGTGCAGAATCGCTAATATTGATGCCATTATTTGGGATGGGTTTTTTGTAAATCAGTAATTCTGCCCAGTCTGACTGTAATGTAGTCAATCTGAGAATCAGCATGCACATTAGCTAGCATGGTGGATCAACCCCCCCCCCCCCCTTCTCTGTCTGTGTAGCTGTCCAGTGTGAGAGGAAGCCGGTGGAAGTCTCTAGAGAGAAGTCTATCAACTGTGCTGCGTCTACAGAAAAGATCTACATCAGGAAGAACCTGTGTAGTCCCCTGGCTGCCACGCCCACCTTCGTCACTGACAAGGAGACCGCCAGGTACTACAAGGAGACAGCCAGGTACTACAGCTGGCTTAAAGGGCCCCATTCACACTGAGCGATGACTGGGCCAACGACTAGCATCACTACTCTGGACGGTTCATAGAATACGTGGACAACTACAAATACATAGGTGTCTGGTTAGACTGTAAACTCTCCTTCCAGACTCACGTTAAGCATCTCCAATCCATAATGAAATCTAGAATCGGATTCCTATTTCGCAACAAAGCATCCTTCACTCGTGCTGCCAAAAATGCCCTCGTAAAACTGACTATCCTACCGATCCTTGACTTCGGCGATGTCATTTACAAAATAGCCTCCAACACTTTACTCAGCAAATTGTATGCAGTCAATCACAGTGCCATCCGTTTTGTCACCCAAGCCCCATATACTACCCACATCTGCGACCTGTATGCTCTCGTTGGCTGGCCTTTGTTACATATTCGTCGCCAAGCCCACTGGCTCCAGGTCATCTATAAGTCTTTGCTAGGTAAAGCCCCGCCTTATCTCAGCGCACTGGTCACCATAGCAATACCCAACCGTAGCAAGAGCTCCAGCAGGTATATTTCTCTGGTCATTCCAAAAGCCAACACCTGCTTTGGCTGCCTTTCCTTCCAGTTCTCTGCTGCCAATGACTGGAACAAATTGCAAAAATCACTGAAGCTGGAGACTTATATTTCCCTCACCAACTTTAAACATCAGCTGTCAGAGCAGTTTATACCAACCATTGCACCTGTACACAGCCCATCTGTAAATATCCCACCCACCTACCTCATCCCCATATTGTTATATATATATATTTTTCTCTTTTGCACTCCAGTATTCTCTACTTGCACATCATAATCTACACATCTATCACTCCAGTGTTAAGGCTAAGTTTAAATTATTTTGCCACTATGGCCTATTTATTGCCTTCCCTCCCTAATCTTACTACATTTGCACACACTGTACATATACAGTCAATAACGCAATAGAAAAATATGTTTGTTTATCCCATCTGTGTTGTTTCTGTCGCACTGCTTTGCTTTATCTTGGCCAGGTCACAGTTGTAAATCAGAACTTTTTCTCATCTGGTCTACCTGGTTAAATAAAGGTGAAATAAAATGTAAAAAAACTCAAATGTATTTCAATTAGGAAGTTGGGTTGAAGTGGCTGAATATAGGCGCATGAGGGTCGTACCAAACACTGCCTCAAAACGCACATAGAGCTAACGGAGGAGTATGCCCTATGTGGGATGCATTGCCGGGTTAGGTGAGAATTCCATCTAGGGCACAGTTTTTCCAAAGTTATTTATCTGGATTTTGCTTATTGGACAGGATTAATTGCATAGAATGAATAGAACGGGAGTCCCCATTCAAGTCAATGATTTGTCCGTTCTGTCATTCTATTTCTATGCATTTCAAAATCAAATCAAATTTATTTGTCACATACACATGGTTAGCAGATGTTAATGCGAGTGTAGCGAAATGCTTGTGCTTCTAGTTCCGACAATGCAGTAATAACCAACGAGTAATCTAACCTAACAATTCCAAAACTACTACCTTATACACACAAGTGTAAAGGGATAAAGAATATGTACATAAATATATATGAATGAGTGATGGTACAGAACGGCATAGGCAAGATGCAGTAGATGGTATAGATTACAGTATATACATATGAGATGAGTAATGTAGGGTATGTAAACAAAGTGGCATAGTTTAAAGTGGCTAGTGATACATGTATTACATAAAGATGCAGTAGATGATAGAGTACACTATATACATATGAGATGAATAATGTAGGGTATGTAAACATTATATTAAGTAGCAATGTTTAAAGTTGCTAGTGATATATTTTACATCAATTTCCATCAATTCCCATTATTAAAGTGGCTGGAGTTGAGTCAGTGTGTTGGCAGCAGCCACTCAATGTTAGTGGTGGCTGCTTAACAGTCTGTTAGACATTTAATCTTATCGGCGAGCTGGATCACTTTTGAAAAACTGGGCCCAGGTCATCAGGAGGTATCAGCCAATTTTAGCTCGTGAGCCAGCATTCCATAACTGTAGGTGGCAGTAAATTGCCAACCTTGGCTTTATACATGTTCTGACAAGACACTCCAGGTGGCAGTAATGCACGCTTTGTTTATTTACCAACTCTTAGAAGTAGTAGTAGAAGAAGAACATTGAGTACTTAAAAATGGAGATGGCCTAAATGTTCTCACAGGAGCCATAATGGGACACATGCAAATAAGAGGCCTCTTTCATTCTCTGTGTCAGGCAGGGCCTAAAATATGTATATATTTTTTTACAACAGCCACTGAGGCAGGTAGATTAAACAATCTACCAACCACTGATTTTTTTTTTTTTACCATTCAAAATATTTGTTTTGCCATAATTACACACAAAATGGATGAGCATGTTTAGTGATGTTTCTAAAACAAGTAATGTATTTCTAGTAAGAAGTAATATTGTTAGATTGTATTTAATATTCTGTGACCTAAGTATTTTTAACAAAAATATTAGACACAAATGTCTACCTGCTCCTTTAACGTTACCTTGGTAACAAGGCCACTTGAGTCATCATGTGTGCCTGTGAGAATGTCGCTAGTAGAGGCCAACGATGTCTCTTTTTTGCTAGCAGTGGGAGCATACTCAAAACAGAAAATCAACCAAGCTTGTGAACAAAACAATGTAATTAGCCAAGGAACACGAGGACCAAGTCTCACTTTAGAAGTTGTTCGAGTAAATTAGACCAACTTTTATGCCTGTGCCCATTGTGTCTAAAAGAAAAATTGAATCTTTCAGTGCTCACTGCCCCCCACAAAGGCAGTGTTGCTCCGCGAGGTGGGATAGCTCTAATGTTAGGATTCAGATTTCTTTGTGCATTACCAAAATGTCAGAAATACTTTGAGAACAGCTATCTGCAGCATTTATTTAGCAAATAAATCACAACTGTCACTGCCCATACTTGACTATTTTTTTTATTAAAGCCTTGCACTGTAGAGCCCAGAGTGTTGCCACGCCAACGTGGCTGGCGAATTAGACATTCTTTACCGCCAATGCCAAAATCTACCCGCGTTTTGGCAGGTGGCGGGTGTTAATTTTAGGCTCTGATGCTATGGTTATTTGTCCCCCGTCCCCCCCCAAGTTTTCAGAGCCAAAAATAAACATTTGAAATGATTATGGTTTAAATATTATATCTGTTTGGGCTTCTTGCGGTCAATTTTGCAGTGTATATATTATTAGTCATTACTTTCCGGCCCCCCGAAAATCCACCCAAGAAAGGCTCGACCCGTGGCTGACCCCTGCTTCAGCAGTGGCAATTGGCATAATAGGTCTCTCCTCCCCTTCATCTGATTGGACAATACTTGACAGGTGAAAACAATATGGTGGTAGTAGCTCACCAGTTAGACTGGGGTTCACTTGGTGGTTTTCATTCAGATCATTGCAGATGAAGACCAGGAGATGTGGAGAGCGTAAACAGAATGAGGACCACCTATTTTCACCAACCAACTGTACAGCCGTTTGAGATCTCTGTGATTGGAAGGTAGAATTGAAGTGTGTTGTTTGTGTTTGCAGGTCAGCCAGTTTGCTGGAGTCGAGCATGCTCCTGAACATCCAGCAGCCTTTTCCCAAGCTAGAGAACACCATCCTGGTCCCCACATCCCCTGAATCGGTGAGTAACTGCAGCACACAACAGATGGCTCGCTTTCATTTGGTAATTGCTAAGGCAGTTTTTCCCAACCCTGGTCTTCCAGTACCCCCAACAGTGCACATTCTTACAAGCACACATGATAATCCTCAAACCCTCAATGAGTTAAATTAGGTGTGCTTGTCCAAGGCTACAACACTGTGTTGGGGGTACTGGAGGACCAGGGCTGGGGGTACTGGAGGACCAGGGCTGGGGCTACTGGAGGCCCAGGGCTGGGGCTACTGGAGGCCCAGGGCTGGGGCTACTGGAAGCCCAGGGCTGGGGCTACTGGAAGCCCAGGGCTGGGGCTACTGGAAGCCCAGGGCTGGGGCTACTGGAGGACCAGGGCTGGGGCTACTACTTGTTTTTCAACCACTCCACCAATTTATTTTTAACAAACAAACTATAGTTTTGGCAAGTTGCTTAGGACATCTACATTGTGCATGACACAAGTAATTTTTCCAACAATTTTTTACAGACAAGATTATTTCACTTTTATAATTCACTGTATCACAATTCCAGTGGGTCAGAAGTTTACATACACTAAGTTGACTGTGCCTTTAAACAGCTTGGAAAATTCCAGACAATGATGTCATGGCTTTAGAAGCTTCTGATTGACATCATTTGAGTCAATTTGAGGTGTACCTGTGGATGTATTTCAAGGCCTACCTCTTTGCTTGACATCATGGGAAAATCAAAAGATATCAGCCAAGACCTCAGAAAAAAATTTGTAGACCTCCACAAGTCTGGTTCATCCGTGGGAGCAATTTCCAAACGCCTGAAGGTACCACGTTCATCTGTACAAACAATAGTATGCAAGTATAAACACCATGGGACCACACAGCCATCATACTGCTCCGGAAGGAGACGCGTTCTGTCTCCTAGAGATGAACGTACTTTGGTGCGAAAAGTGCAAATCAATCCCAGAACAACAGCAAAGGACCTTGTGAAGATGCTGGAAGAAACGGGTACAAAGGATCTATATCCACAGTAAAACGAGCCCTATATCGACATAACCTGAAAGGCCTCTCAGCAAGGAAGAAGCCACTGTTCCAAAACCGCCAATTTTTTTAGAAATATCCTCTCGTCTGATGAAACAAAAATAGAACTGTTTGGCCATAATGACCATTGTTATGTTTGGAGGAAAAAGGGAGAGGCTTGCAAGCCGAAGAACACCATCCCAACCGTGAAGCACGGGGGTGGCAGCATCATGTTGTGGGGGTGCTTTGCTGCAGGAGGGACTGGTGCACTTCACAAAATAGATGGCATCATGAGGAAAGGACAATTATGTGTATATATTGAAGCAACATCTCAAGACATCAGTCAGGAAGTTTAAGCTTGGTCTTACAAATGGACAATGACCCCATCATACTTCCGAAGTTGCGGCAAAACGGCTTAAGGACAACAAAGTCAAGGTATTGGAGTGGCCATCACAGAGCCCTGACCTCAATCCTATAGAACATTTGTTGGCAGAACTGAAAAGTGTGTGTGTGAGCAAGGAGGCCTACAAACCTGACTCAGTTACACCAGCTCTGTCAGGAGGAATGGTCTAAAATTCACCCAACTTATTGTGGGAAGCTTGTGGAAGGTTACCCAAAATGTTTAACCCAAGTTAAACAATTTAAAGGCAATGCTACCAAATAGTAATTGAGTGTATGTAAACTCCTGACCCACTGAGAATGTGATGAAAGAAATAAAAGCTGAAATAAACCATTCTCTCTACTATTATTCTGACATTTCACATTCTTAAAATAAAGTGGTGATCCTAACTGACCTAAGACAGGGAATTATTACTCTGATTAAATGTCAGGAAGTGAAAAACTGAGTTTAAATGTATTTGTCTAAGGTGTATGTAAACTTCTGACTTCAAGGAGATTAATAGACATTTAATGAGGAGATTAATAGACCTTTTTTGATTATTAATAATGGAGCTGATTGTCCCTGGTGCCCCTCCTTAGAATGACCCGTGTCAGGACGACCTGAGCACGCTGGCCAATGTGGTGACGTCACTGGCCCACTTGAACAAGGCCCGGGAGATGAACGATGTCACCGACAGCAATGACCTGATGGGCGCGGAAGACACCCTTAGCAATGGAGACAGCTCCATGACGGATCTCCAAGGAGACGAACAGACTGCCTGTGACATCACCCGGTGAGGAGAGGTTTCATACAGAGTTTCTAGCCTGGGGGAGGGTATTTTCTTGAAAATCGCTGTTTGTAAAATGTTTTAACACGTGGGGTAGATCTTTTTAACTTAATATACATTTTCTGTTTTCACATAGACACTGGTACTGTGCTGGAAATAATGAATGTAAGGTTGAAAAGTGGTGGAATTGCCCTTTAACGTTCCTAGTTTGACTTGCCGGAGGGATGGGAGGGGGGGGGGGGGGGGGGGGGGGGCGCATGCTTAGTTAGGTTGTGCAAGACTCGCTGGGTTCAGATTTGCCATCAGGATAACCTGACTGTCAAGCTTGTGTTCTTAGGTACTGTGTTTCTTCTTCACTTGTTGAATCTCAGGTTTACAGAGGAACCACATACGGATCAGATCTGTTCTTTTAATCTATTCCTCTTTCCTTAATCCCTCTCTCCTCACCTCCTTCTCAAAATGTATTGAAGGAGGTCTGAGGGGAGCGAACGGTTGAGATGTAGCTGAGGAGATGATGGGGGGTTTTGGACCAATCAAGTTCCAGGAAAAGACTAGACAGTGGAGCCCCCTTAGGAATAATTAAGGGTCCTAAATCGTGAACTGACCTGTCCATTTTGACTCCCCCACCACCCCAGAGCATTTGACACTCTGGCCAAGGCCCTGAACCCTGGGGACGGCTCAGCAGGAGACTCTCTGGAAGCCACCATGCAGCTGATGTCAGGAGACCAGTCTGGCCCTGTGGTGGAGCTGGAGGGGCCTCTACTCTCAGACAGCCACGTCCCCTTCAAGGTGAGGGTCTGGGGCGTAACACCCAGGGTCCATCCCAAATGGCACCCTATTCCCTATATAGTGCACTACTTTTGACCAGAGTCCAATGGGTCTGGGTTGAAAGTAGTGCACTGTATAGGGAATAGGGTGAAATTTGGGACACCACACTACTCAGCGGGACAGGAGCTTACCATAACACCTGATTTGAAAGTTCATTCAAATCAAATCAACGTTTATTTGTCACGTGCGCCGAATACAACAGGTGTAGGTAGACCTTACAGTGAAATGCTGAATACAACAGGTGTAGGTAGACCTTAGAGTGAAATGCTTACTTACAGGCTCTAACCAATAGTGCCAAAAAGGTATTAGGTGAACAATAGGTAAGTAAAGAAATAAAACAACAGTAAAAAGACAGTGAAAAATAACAGTAGCGAGGCTATATACAGTAGAGGGGCTATATACAGTAGAGGGGCTATATACAGTAGAGGGGCTATATACAGTAGAGGGGCTATATACAGTAGAGGGGCTATATACAGTAGAGGGGCTATATACAGTAGAGAGGCTATATACAGTAGAGAGGCTATATACAGTAGAGAGGCTATATACAGTAGAGAGGCTATATACAGTAGAGAGGCTATATACAGACACCGGTTAGTCAGGCTGATTGAGGTAGTATGTACATGTAGGTATGGTTAAAGTGACTATGCATATATGATGAACAGAGAGTAGCAGTAGTGTAAAAAGAGGGGTTGGCGGGTGGTGGGACACAATGCAGATAGCCCGGTTAGCCAATGTGCGGGGGCACTGGTTGGTCGGCCCAATTGAGGTAGTATGTACATGAATGTATAGTTAAAGTGACTAAGCATACAAGATAAACAGAGAGTATCAGCTGCGTAAAAGAGGGGTTGGGGGGACTCACAATGCAAATAGTCCGGATAGCCATTTGATTACCTGTTCAGGAGTCTTATGGCTTTGGGGTAAAAACTGTTGAGAAGCCTTTTTGTCCTAGACTTGGCACTCCGATACCGCTTGCCATGCGGTAGTAGAGAGAACAGTCTGACTGGGGTGGCTGGGGTCTTTGACCATTTTTAGGGCCTTCCTCTGACACCGCCTGGTGTAGAGGTCCTGGATGGCAGGCAGCTTAGCACCAGTGATGTACTGGACCATACACACTACCCTCTGTAGTGCCTTGCGGTCGGAGGCCGAGCAGTTAAAGTTATCTTGAAGAAAGGTAGATCTAGTCTGTGTGTCTTTTTAAAAAGAGTCATTCAAGAATCATGAGGGACTAAACCAGGATTAATAAAGTGTACTTAATTAATCAATCAACTTTCAGACTTGTTTCTAATGTCTCTAACATTAGAGACAAGTCTGAAAGTTGATTGATTAATTAAGTACACTTTATTAATCCTGGTTTAGTCCCTCATGATTCTTGAATGACTCTTTTCTTTTCCATTCTTTCTCTCTCATGTCATGCAGTCTCTCTCTAATGTCTAGGCCCATTCTTTCTCTCTCATGTCATGCAGTCTCTCTCTCTATTGCTACCTCTTGTTTAACATGTTTAGAATGGTTGGAGTGATAGGCTGAGATGTTTAGAAACTGTTCAAGACTCCCATCTATTTATCTCTCTCTCTTTCTCTCTCTTTCTCTCTTTCTCTCTAGCTGATGATGCCGTTACCCATGCCGGAGTACCTTAATGTGAACTACATCTGTGAGTCAGCCTCACGGCTCCTCTTCCTGTCCATGCACTGGGCACGCTCCATACCTGCCTTCCAAGCCTTGGGGTGAGTACCTAGCTACATGCGTACCGCTGTGATTCTATTAGTCTACATTCATCTATCTAATGTAGTTGTAACCTTATATATCTGTTTATCACTAAGTCTTTTCCTGCCTACTGACCAAAGCCAGTGAACCAAAATGCAGATAAATTGTATAATGTGTTATCCTCCATGATTTAAAAAAAATAGTGTCCCCACTGGTTTTGTATCTGTTAAATTATCAAATACAATGCTAAATCATCAAGTAAAAATATACATCATATTATATATACTTAAGAAATAAGGCCCAAGGAGGTGTGATATATTGACCGATTATCACACACCTCAGAGGTGCCTAATTGCTATTATAAACCGGTTACAAATGTAATAACGGCAGTAAAACTAAACGTTTTGATATACCATGGCTTTCAGCCAATCAGAATTCAGGGCTCAAACCACCCCAGTTTTTTATACAAGTTTTACTGATAAATCCTGTTAATTTCTATCTCCCCAGTGGTCAGGATAATGACATTAACCTGATGAAGGCCTGTTGGAACGAGCTGTTTGCTCTGGGCCTGGCTCAATGCTCCAATGTCATGAATGTCTCCACTATCCTGGCTGCCATCATCAACCACCTTCAGACCAGCCTGCAAGATGGTACAGGAGGTGATGGTGAAAATCAATACAATTATTTAAAACTTCATTTTCTATGTATTTCTGTTGGCTGAGGATTTTATTATTGTTGAATAAAAGATTGATTACTTTTATTTTTATTTTTGAAGTGTCTACAAAGCAGCATGTATTATCATGTTTCATTGACTTGTCCCCCCCCCTACAGAGAAGCTGTCCCCAGAGAGAGTGAAGCTGGTGATGGAACACATCTGGAGAATGCAGGAGTTCTGTAACAGCATGGCCAAGCTATCCCCTGACGTTTACGAATACGCCTACCTGAAAGCCATCATCCTCTTCAGCCCTGGTGAGTAGGGGGAAGAGGGGAGAAGGGACGAAGAGAGGAGCTTTAGAGGTTAACTATGGGATGTTGTCATGAAAGAACGACGCGTGATGCAACTCACAGCTGCGAGGGAGAAAAAAAAGTGCAATCGTTGGCCACGTCCCAGAGCGTTTGCAAAGAAGAAAAAAAACAACCGCGCACAAAATCATCACACGACGCCCACCCGGCCCGGCCAAGTGTTTAACACGGCACTAACCGCATCCATAGGATACAGTGTGACTGCTTTGAAGATTGGTCTGGAACACGGCCATTGGTTTAAACATGCAGACAGTGACTCTTATGCAGCGACATGACGAATTGTTCTGTGGATAAAAAAAACAGTGTGTGTGTATCCCTGTGGCATATTAAGCTGCCCAGTCTCGCTGCCGGTGCGGTTCTGCTGTGCCATGGCTGCAGACAGTGACTCTGGTTGTGTATGTGGCCAGCTGGGAGGTGCTGGCTGCTTTTTAAGGGACCCGCTGAGACGACACGCTGACTGGCTAGATTTCTATCACACTTCGAGAAAGATGAGTCAAGATGACCATGACTGTTGGGCTGCTTCGTCTTACCCTGGTGTCTGATGGGAAAACAAAAGAGAAGGTGCCTCTGTACATTCACACCTTCTTAGTGTAGCTGGGTGCTGCCAGTCAGCAAGGAGGGAGAGTGGGAAGAGAAGAAAACAACAGGCGAGCCATTCTTTTTTTCAGTTCTGTAACTACCTCAAAGACCTAGTTGTCTTCAGTACTGGTTGTGGGATTGGAGTAGTTTCATTATGTAAATGATGAGGGGGAAAGTGCTGATGAAAGAGAAAATGAAGGATATGTGATGTGAAGGGGAATTAATTAATTGTCAGGGGGAAAAGTGCTGTAACTGGTTTAAAACGTTGCGTTGACATGGCGACTTGTTCTCTGTTACACATCACTTCTTAGTGTAGCTAGGTGCTGCCCTTTCAGACAACAGTGCCCAGATTCTCAGCAAATTATTTCAACAAAGTCAAGTAACTCAGGTCTCTCTGTGGGTTAACTATGTAAACAAAGTCAAGTAACTCAGGTCTCTCTCTGTGGGTTAACTATTTAAACAAAGTCAAGTAACTCAGGTCTCTCTGTGGGTTAACTATGCAAACAAAGTCAAGTAACTCAGGTCTCTCTGTGGGTTAACTATGTAAACAAAGTCAATTAACTCAGGTCTGGCCTCCCAGGTGGCGCAGTGGTTAAGGGCGCTGTACTGCAGCGCCAGCTGTGCCATCAGTCCCTGGGTTCGCGCCGAGGCTCTGTCGTAACCGGCCGCGACTGGGTCCGTGGGGCGACGCACAATTGGCCTAGCGTCGCCCGGGTTAGGGAGGGCTTGGTCGGTAGGGATGTCCTTGTCTCATCGCGCACCAGCGACTCCTGTGGCGGGCCGGGCGCAGTGCGCGCAAGGTTGCCAGGTGCACGGTGTAGCCTCCGACACATTGGTGCGGCTGGCTTCCGGGTTGGATGCGCGCTGTGTTAAGATGCAGTGCGGCTTGGTTGGGTTGTGTATCGGAGGACGCATGACTTCCAACCTTCGTCTCTCCCGAGCCTGTACGGGAGTTGTAGCGATGAGACAAGATAGTAGCCACTACAACAATTGGATACCACGAAATTGGGGAGAAAAAGGGGTAAAATAAAAAAATAAAAAATGTAACTCAGGTCTGTCTCTCTGTGGGTTAACTATTTAAACAAAGTGAAGTAACTCAGGTCTCTCTGTGGGTTAACTATTTAAACAGTCAAGTAACTCAGGTCTCTCTGTGGGTTAACTATTTAAACAGTCAAGTAACTCAGGTCTGTGGGTTAACTATTTAAACAGTCAAGTAACTCAGGTCTCTCTGTGGGTTAACTATTTAAACAGTCAAGTAACTCAGGTCTCCCTGTGGGTTAACTATTTAAACAGTCAAGTAACTCAGGTCTCTCTGTGGGTTAACTATTTAAACAGTCAAGTAACTCAGGTCTCCCTGTGGGTTAACTATTTAAACAGTCAAGTAACTCAGGTCTGTGGGTTAACTATTTAAACAGTCAAGTAACTCAGGTCTCTCTGTGGGTTAACTATTTAAACAGTCAAGTAACTCAGGTCTCTCTGTGGGTTAACTATTTAAACAGTCAAGTAACTCAGGTCTCTCTGTGGGTTAACTATTTAAACAGTCAAGTAACTCAGGTCTCTCTGTGGGTTAACTATTTAAACAGTCAAGTAACTCAGGTCTCTCTGTGGGTTAACTATTTAAACAGTCAAGTAACTCAGGTCTGTGGGTTAACTATTTAAACAGTCAAGTAACTCAGGTCTCCCTGTGGGTTAACTATTTAAACAGTCAAGTAACTCAGGTCTCTCTGTGGGTTAACTATTTAAACAGTCAAGTAACTCAGGTCTCCCTGTGGGTTAACTATTTAAACAGTCAAGTAACTCAGGTCTCCCTGTGGGTTAACTATTTAAACAGTCAAGTAACTCAGGTCTCTCTGTGGGTTAACTATTTAAACAGTCAAGTAACTCAGGTCTGTGGGTTAACTATTTAAACAGTCAAGTAACTCAGGTCTCCCTGTGGGTTAACTATTTAAACAGTCAAGTAACTCAGGTCTCTCTGTGGGTTAACTATTTAAACAGTCAAGTAACTCAGGTCTCTCTGTGGGTTAACTATTTAAACAGTCAAGTAACTCAGGTCTCTCTGTGGGTTAACTATTTAAACAGTCAAGTAACTCAGGTCTCTCTGTGGGTTAACTATTTAAACAGTCAAGTAACTCAGGTCTCTCTGTGGGTTAACTATTTAAACAGTCAAGTAACTCAGGTCTCCCTGTGGGTTAACTATTTAAACAGTCAAGTAACTCAGGTCTCCCTGTGGGTTAACTATTTAAACAGTCAAGTAACTCAGGTCTCCCTGTGGGTTAACTATTTAAACAGTCAAGTAACTCAGGTCTCTCTGTGGGTTAACTATTTAAACAGTCAAGTAACTCAGGTCTCCCTGTGGGTTAACTATTTAAACAGTCAAGTAACTCAGGTCTCTCTGTGGGTTAACTATTTAAACAGTCAAGTAACTCAGGTCTCTCTGGGTTAATTATTTAAACAGTCAAGTAACTCAGGTCTGTGGGTTAACTATTTAAACAGTCAAGTAACTCAGGTCTGTGGGTTAACTATTTAAACAGTCAAGTAACTCAGGTCTCCCTGTGGGTTAACTATTTAAACAGTCAAGTAACTCAGGTCTGTGGGTTAACTATTTAAACAGTCAAGTAACTCAGGTCTCCCTGTGGGTTAACTATTTAAACAGTCAAGTAACTCAGGTCTGTGGGTTAACTATTTAAACAGTCAAGTAACTCAGGTCTCTCTGTGGGTTAACTATTTAAACAGTCAAGTAACTCAGGTCTCCCTGTGGGTTAACTATTTAAACAGTCAAGTAACTCAGGTCTCTCTGTGGGTTAACTATTTAAACAGTCAAGTAACTCAGGTCTCCCTGTGGGTTAACTATTTAAACAGTCAAGTAACTCAGGTCTCTCTGTGGGTTAACTATTTAAACAGTCAAGTAACTCAGGTCTCCCTGTGGGTTAACTATTTAAACAGTCAAGTAACTCAGGTCTCTCTGTGGGTTAACTATTTAAACAGTCAAGTAACTCAGGTCTCCCTGTGGGTTAACTATTTAAACAGTCAAGTAACTCAGGTCTCCCTGTGGGTTAACTATTTAAACAGTCAAGTAACTCAGGTCTCCCTGTGGGTTAACTATTTAAACAGTCAAGTAACTCAGGTCTCTCTGTGGGTTAACTATTTAAACAGTCAAGTAACTCAGGTCTCCCTGTGGGTTAACTATTTAAACAGTCAAGTAACTCAGGTCTCTCTGTGGGTTAACTATTTAAACAGTCAAGTAACTCAGGTCTCCCTGTGGGTTAACTATTTAAACAGTCAAGTAACTCAGGTCTGTGGGTTAACTATTTAAACAGTCAAGTAACTCAGGTCTCCCTGTGGGTTAACTATTTAAACAGTCAAGTAACTCAGGTCTGTGGGTTAACTATTTAAACAGTCAAGTAACTCAGGTCTCCCTGTGGGTTAACTATTTAAACAGTCAAGTAACTCAGGTCTGTGGGTTAACTATTTAAACAGTCAAGTAACTCAGGTCTCTCTGTGGGTTAACTATTTAAACAGTCAAGTAACTCAGGTCTCCCTGTGGGTTAACTATTTAAACAGTCAAGTAACTCAGGTCTCTCTGTGGGTTAACTATTTAAACAGTCAAGTAACTCAGGTCTCTCTGTGGGTTAACTATTTAAACAGTCAAGTAACTCAGGTCTCCCTGTGGGTTAACTATTTAAACAGTCAAGTAACTCAGGTCTCTCTGTGGGTTAACTATTTAAACAGTCAAGTAACTCAGGTCTCCCTGTGGGTTAACTATTTAAACAAAGTGAAGTAACTCAGGTCTCTCTGTGGGTTAACTATTTAAACAGTCAAGTAACTCAGGTCTCTCTGTGGGTTAACTATTTAAACAGTCAAGTAACTCAGGTCTCCCTGTGGGTTAACTATTTAAACAGTCAAGTAACTCAGGTCTCCCTGTGGGTTAACTATTTAAACAGTCAAGTAACTCAGGTCTCTCTGTGGGTTAACTATTTAAACAGTCAAGTAACTCAGGTCTGTGGGTTAACTATTTAAACAGTCAAGTAACTCAGGTCTCTCTGTGGGTTAACTATTTAAACAGTCAAGTAACTCAGGTCTGTGGGTTAACTATTTAAACAGTCAAGTAACTCAGGTCTCCCTGTGGGTTAACTATTTAAACAGTCAAGTAACTCAGGTCTCCCTGTGGGTTAACTATTTAAACAGTCAAGTAACTCAGGTCTGTGGGTTAACTATTTAAACAGTCAAGTAACTCAGGTCTGTGGGTTAACTATTTAAACAGTCAAGTAACTCAGGTCTCCCTGTGGGTTAACTATTTAAACAGTCAAGTAACTCAGGTCTCCCTGTGGGTTAACTATTTAAACAGTCAAGTAACTCAGGTCTCCCTGTGGGTTAACTATTTAAACAGTCAAGTAACTCAGGTCTCCCTGTGGGTTAACTATTTAAACAGTCAAGTAACTCAGGTCTCTCTGTGGGTTAACTATTTAAACAGTCAAGTAACTCAGGTCTCCCTGTGGGTTAACTATTTAAACAAAGTGAAGTAACTCAGGTCTCTCTGTGGGTTAACTATTTAAACAGTCAAGTAACTCAGGTCTCTCTGTGGGTTAACTATTTAAACAGTCAAGTAACTCAGGTCTCCCTGTGGGTTAACTATTTAAACAGTCAAGTAACTCAGGTCTCCCTGTGGGTTAACTATTTAAACAGTCAAGTAACTCAGGTCTCTCTGTGGGTTAACTATTTAAACAGTCAAGTAACTCAGGTCTGTGGGTTAACTATTTAAACAGTCAAGTAACTCAGGTCTCTCTGTGGGTTAACTATTTAAACAGTCAAGTAACTCAGGTCTGTGGGTTAACTATTTAAACAGTCAAGTAACTCAGGTCTCCCTGTGGGTTAACTATTTAAACAGTCAAGTAACTCAGGTCTCCCTGTGGGTTAACTATTTAAACAGTCAAGTAACTCAGGTCTGTGGGTTAACTATTTAAACAGTCAAGTAACTCAGGTCTGTGGGTTAACTATTTAAACAGTCAAGTAACTCAGGTCTCCCTGTGGGTTAACTATTTAAACAGTCAAGTAACTCAGGTCTCCCTGTGGGTTAACTATTTAAACAGTCAAGTAACTCAGGTCTCCCTGTGGGTTAACTATTTAAACAGTCAAGTAACTCAGGTCTCTCTGTGGGTTAACTATTTAAACAGTCAAGTAACTCAGGTCTGTGGGTTAACTATTTAAACAGTCAAGTAACTCAGGTCTCTCTGTGGGTTAACTATTTAAACAGTCAAGTAACTCAGGTCTGTGGGTTAACTATTTAAACAGTCAAGTAACTCAGGTCTCCCTGTGGGTTAACTATTTAAACAGTCAAGTAACTCAGGTCTCCCTGTGGGTTAACTATTTAAACAGTCAAGTAACTCAGGTCTCCCTGTGGGTTAACTATTTAAACAGTCAAGTAACTCAGGTCTGTGGGTTAACTATTTAAACAGTCAAGTAACTCAGGTCTCTCTGTGGGTTAACTATTTAAACAGTCAAGTAACTCAGGTCTGTGGGTTAACTATTTAAACAGTCAAGTAACTCAGGTCTCCCTGTGGGTTAACTATTTAAACAGTCAAGTAACTCAGGTCTCCCTGTGGGTTAACTATTTAAACAGTCAAGTAACTCAGGTCTGTGGGTTAACTATTTAAACAGTCAAGTAACTCAGGTCTGTGGGTTAACTATTTAAACAGTCAAGTAACTCAGGTCTCTCTGTGGGTTAACTATTTAAACAGTCAAGTAACTCAGGTCTGTGGGTTAACTATTTAAACAGTCAAGTAACTCAGGTCTCCCTGTGGGTTAACTATTTAAACAGTCAAGTAACTCAGGTCTCCCTGTGGGTTAACTATTTAAACAGTCAAGTAACTCAGGTCTGTGGGTTAACTATTTAAACAGTCAAGTAACTCAGGTCTGTGGGTTAACTATTTAAACAGTCAAGTAACTCAGGTCTCCCTGTGGGTTAACTATTTAAACAGTCAAGTAACTCAGGTCTCTCTGTGGGTTAACTATTTAAACAGTCAAGTAACTCAGGTCTGTGGGTTAACTATTTAAACAGTGAAGTAACTCAGGTCTCCCTGTGGGTTAACTATTTAAACAAAGTGAAGTAACTCAGGTCTCTCTGTGGGTTAACTATTTAAACAGTCAAGTAACTCAGGTCTGTGGGTTAACTATTTAAACAGTCAAGTAACTCAGGTCTCTCTGTGGGTTAACTATTTGAACAGTCAAGTAACTCAGGTCTCCCTGTGGGTTAACTATTTAAACAGTCAAGTAACTCAGGTCTGTGGGTTAACTATTTAAACAGTCAAGTAACTCAGGTCTCTCTGTGGGTTAACTATTTAAACAGTCAAGTAACTCAGGTCTGTGGGTTAACTATTTAAACAGTCAAGTAACTCAGGTCTCTCTGTGGGTTAACTATTTAAACAGTCAAGTAACTCAGGTCTGTGGGTTAACTATTTAAACAGTCAAGTAACTCAGGTCTCCCTGTGGGTTAACTATTTAAACAGTCAAGTAACTCAGGTCTCCCTGTGGGTTAACTATTTAAACAGTCAAGTAACTCAGGTCTGTGGGTTAACTATTTAAACAGTCAAGTAACTCAGGTCTGTGGGTTAACTATTTAAACAGTCAAGTAACTCAGGTCTCCCTGTGGGTTAACTATTTAAACAGTCAAGTAACTCAGGTCTCCCTGTGGGTTAACTATTTAAACAGTCAAGTAACTCAGGTCTCCCTGTGGGTTAACTATTTAAACAGTCAAGTAACTCAGGTCTCCCTGTGGGTTAACTATTTAAACAGTCAAGTAACTCAGGTCTCTCTGTGGGTTAACTATTTAAACAGTCAAGTAACTCAGGTCTCCCTGTGGGTTAACTATTTAAACAAAGTGAAGTAACTCAGGTCTCTCTGTGGGTTAACTATTTAAACAGTCAAGTAACTCAGGTCTCTCTGTGGGTTAACTATTTAAACAGTCAAGTAACTCAGGTCTCCCTGTGGGTTAACTATTTAAACAGTCAAGTAACTCAGGTCTCCCTGTGGGTTAACTATTTAAACAGTCAAGTAACTCAGGTCTCTCTGTGGGTTAACTATTTAAACAGTCAAGTAACTCAGGTCTGTGGGTTAACTATTTAAACAGTCAAGTAACTCAGGTCTCTCTGTGGGTTAACTATTTAAACAGTCAAGTAACTCAGGTCTGTGGGTTAACTATTTAAACAGTCAAGTAACTCAGGTCTCCCTGTGGGTTAACTATTTAAACAGTCAAGTAACTCAGGTCTCCCTGTGGGTTAACTATTTAAACAGTCAAGTAACTCAGGTCTGTGGGTTAACTATTTAAACAGTCAAGTAACTCAGGTCTGTGGGTTAACTATTTAAACAGTCAAGTAACTCAGGTCTCCCTGTGGGTTAACTATTTAAACAGTCAAGTAACTCAGGTCTCCCTGTGGGTTAACTATTTAAACAGTCAAGTAACTCAGGTCTCTCTGTGGGTTAACTATTTAAACAGTCAAGTAACTCAGGTCTGTGGGTTAACTATTTAAACAGTCAAGTAACTCAGGTCTCTCTGTGGGTTAACTATTTAAACAGTCAAGTAACTCAGGTCTGTGGGTTAACTATTTAAACAGTCAAGTAACTCAGGTCTCCCTGTGGGTTAACTATTTAAACAGTCAAGTAACTCAGGTCTCCCTGTGGGTTAACTATTTAAACAGTCAAGTAACTCAGGTCTGTGGGTTAACTATTTAAACAGTCAAGTAACTCAGGTCTGTGGGTTAACTATTTAAACAGTCAAGTAACTCAGGTCTCTCTGTGGGTTAACTATTTAAACAGTCAAGTAACTCAGGTCTGTGGGTTAACTATTTAAACAGTCAAGTAACTCAGGTCTCCCTGTGGGTTAACTATTTAAACAGTCAAGTAACTCAGGTCTCCCTGTGGGTTAACTATTTAAACAGTCAAGTAACTCAGGTCTGTGGGTTAACTATTTAAACAGTCAAGTAACTCAGGTCTGTGGGTTAACTATTTAAACAGTCAAGTAACTCAGGTCTCTCTGTGGGTTAACTATTTAAACAGTCAAGTAACTCAGGTCTGTGGGTTAACTATTTAAACAGTCAAGTAACTCAGGTCTCCCTGTGGGTTAACTATTTAAACAGTCAAGTAACTCAGGTCTCCCTGTGGGTTAACTATTTAAACAGTCAAGTAACTCAGGTCTGTGGGTTAACTATTTAAACAGTCAAGTAACTCAGGTCTGTGGGTTAACTATTTAAACAGTCAAGTAACTCAGGTCTCCCTGTGGGTTAACTATTTAAACAGTCAAGTAACTCAGGTCTCTCTGTGGGTTAACTATTTAAACAGTCAAGTAACTCAGGTCTGTGGGTTAACTATTTAAACAGTGAAGTAACTCAGGTCTCCCTGTGGGTTAACTATTTAAACAAAGTGAAGTAACTCAGGTCTCTCTGTGGGTTAACTATTTAAACAGTCAAGTAACTCAGGTCTGTGGGTTAACTATTTAAACAGTCAAGTAACTCAGGTCTCTCTGTGGGTTAACTATTTGAACAGTCAAGTAACTCAGGTCTCCCTGTGGGTTAACTATTTAAACAGTCAAGTAACTCAGGTCTGTGGGTTAACTATTTAAACAGTCAAGTAACTCAGGTCTCTCTGTGGGTTAACTATTTAAACAGTCAAGTAACTCAGGTCTGTGGGTTAACTATTTAAACAGTCAAGTAACTCAGGTCTGTGGGTTAACTATGTACATAAAGGGAGAGTTGCGCCCTTTCCTTTTGTTGAATCTAATTGTTCTGTGTGTCTTTGCCAAGAAATGTTTGATATGAAAACGCCTACTGCAAAATATAATATACGACTATCCCCCCCCACACACACACACACACATTCTGAAATTACATTTTTGTCCCCCCCCCCCCCCCCGGTTTTATTATTGGTATGTGATACAAAATGAGGCGACAGTGTGCCGAGCGGTTGGGTAGGCTGTTTGGAGTTTATCCAACTGAATAAAAAAAATGAAATAATTATGTCCCCGTCCCCCCGAATTCTAAAAACAGCGGTTGCGCCCCGGACTGTCATGAAGGACAACTATAAAACTATAATAGCGGTGAAATGGAAACATGCACACTGTCAGGGACAGTTGTTTGGTAACTGTGGTGACTGATTCTGCGTTTCTCTTTGCTGTAGACCACATTTCCTTCTATTTAACGTGTGTGTGTGTGTGTGTGTGTGTGTGTGTGTGTGTGTGTGTGTGTGTGTGTGTGTGTGTGTGTCATAGACCACCCAGGTATAGACAACACCCTACAGATTGAGCGTTTCCAGGAGAAAGCCTACATGGAGTTACAGGATTATGTAACTCGGACCTACCCTGAAGACTCGTATCGGTCAGTAACATCTCATTACGAATCTCAATATAACATCTCATTACGAATCTCAATATAACATCTCATTACGCATCTCGATATAACATCTCATTACGCATCACTACATCTCAATATAACATCTCATTACGCATCACTACATCTCAATATAACATCTCATTACGCATCACTATGTCTCACTGTACATCACTGGCAAAGCATTGTGCTCTCTCTCTGTATCTCTCTCTCTCTGTGTCTCTGTCTCTCCTCTATTAAATTGTCAAATTCGAATGCTTTATTGGCATGGAATGTATGGATATATTGTCCATTTAATAATGTCCCTCCCTCATTCCCCTCAGGTTATCCAAGCTGTTGCTTCGTCTCCCTGCCCTGCGGCTTATGAGTTCAGTGGTGACCGAGGAGCTCTTCTTCACTGGCCTCATCGGCAACGTTCAGATAGACAGCATCATCCCTTACATCCTCAAGATGGAGACCACCGACTACAACAGCCAGGTGGCCACTGGCGTCTGACCTGACCCCACGCCGACCCTGGTTTAACACGGCAACCACCGACGTCACCATGGTAACAGCATCCCCGTGTTCACCATGGCAACATCACCTGCAGGCCCATCGTAGGCAAACGGCCATGGAAATGTTAACATTCTTAAGGGGGGGAGGGGGTAAAACTGCAGTGTCGTTCTGTAGGGCACACCATTAGCAAAACGTGTTGCGATGGACAATGAAAAGGGACATTTATTTTATTGGACAAGTTCAGGTAATACCTGCCTGTTTTTTGTTTTGTTTTTTCCCCCTGTTTTTGACAATTTCTTTTCCGTTTGGTGCCAACTGAACAGGAACCAGTTTGGTTGCATTTTGACCAGCCTCCCTCAACAGAATCTAAAGTTTTTCTCAATGGAATCTGATGATTTACTTCCTCAATGCTGAAACAATCCTCCTCTTTGTCCCCCCCCCCCCCCCCCCCTCCTCCTGAATAGCTCAGAAGACTATTTAGTACACACAGATCGAGGTTATAGCTGGCTTGCTTAGCGTTGTCCTTTCACGAAAAGAAACTTTGAATCCAGTCAAGCATCGTAGGGCTTTTTTTTATTATTCATGTGTACAGCATTATTTTATTCTTCCTCCTTTCATTTTGTGTTTTGTCTTTTGATGAGTGAACGGACAGAGGAGCCGTTTGCTTTTTTGTTTCTTTCAACCGCTCCCTCGTTTGCTTTCAACTTGCGTTTTTTTTTTTTTTTTTTGTAAAAATTTGAATTGCGGTTGTCATGATGATGATGATGATGATGATGATGATGATGATGATGATATTTGGTCAGTGTATTAAGGTTATAACCGTTTTTTTTAGATGTTATAGTTTGTTTGCCAGTCCGAAGGAACAGGCTTGCATCATGAGTCCTCTCTTCTTGAACGTGGAACATATGGAATATGCGACATGTGGAACTCATAGAATCGTGTGTGTGTGTGTGTGTGTGTATATATATAAATATGTATATAGAAAGAAATGAAGAAAAAGCTATCATGGGCAATAGCTTATTACAATAATTCCAGCTTTTGGACATGTACATGTAGTTACTAAAACATTTGTGAAGTCAGTTGAAAATAAAATTGAAACTTTCAATGGTCAATCACATTTATTTTACAATAAATTTCAAAAAAAAAAAAAAAAAATCACCTTTTCAATGAGGTGTTTCTTTTTTATGATATCTGCATTAGCTTTTCACATCGAAGGGGAATCGTGTTATGGCGTCACTTGAGCGACACAAGATACTTCTGTGTACGTACTGGATGTGGCCACTCCTTCAGATTAGTGGATTCGGCTATTTCAGCCACACCCGTTGCTGACAGGTGTATAAAATCGAGCACAAAGCCATGCAATCTCCATAGACAAACATTTTTGCAGTAGTTGTGGCCTTATTGATTGAAGAGCTTAGTGACTTTTAATGTGGCGCCATCATAGGCTGCCACCTTTCCAACAAGTGCTGTAAGTGCTGTTGTTGTGAAGTGGAAACGTCTAGGAGCAACAACGGCTCAGCTGCGGAGTGGTAGGCCACACAAGATCACAGAACGGGGACTGCCGAGTGCTGTAGCGTGTAGCGTGTAAAAATCGTCTGTCCTCTGTTACAACACTCCCTACTGAGTTCCAAACTGCCTCTGGAAGCAACGTCAGCACAATAACTGTTTGTCGGGAGCTTTGTGAAATGGGTTTCTATGACCAAGCAGCCGTACACAAGTATAAGATCACCATGTGCAATGAACACCTTTGGGATGAATTGGAACGACTGCGAGCCAAGACTAATCGGCCAACATCAGTGCTTGACCTCACTAATGCTCTTATGGCTGAATGGAAGCAAGTCCTCTCAGCAATGTTCCAACATCTAGTGGAAAGCCTTTCCAGAAGAGTGGAGGCTGTTATAACAGCAAAAGGGGGACCAACTCCATATTAATGCCCATGATTTTGGAATGAGATGTTCGACGAGCAGGTGTCCACATACTTTTGGTCATGTAGTGTACGATGGTGGTTCAACTGGTCTGTACAGGTAGGTTAGGCTACATTCAGGGTCAATTAGGAGGGAGAGAGAATTCCAGAGTTCAATGACTTTACATATGGGTCCCAGATACTGATCAAAGTCTTGGATTCAAAATTCAAACGATTCTACATTTGAAGTGCTTTATTGTCCAGGACCATGCTTAATCTGAGTCTGGGAAACCTGACTTTAAGATTTATTGATGGTGAACCCCCCCCCCCGTCCAAGCTTTTATTCGTATTCAAAAAGTTTGATAACTAATTTATGGAATGCCTGTGTTGCAATTCCATGGTAAAAGAATGATGATGACATTTGGGGTGTGTTCGTAAATTCAATCTGGAGTGACAGAGTGCGCTCAGAGTGCCCACTGGGTGTTCGTAAATGCAGAGCGTTCAGAACGCCCACTGGACGCTCTGGTCGAGGAGTAGTGTTGATCCGAGCGTTCTGACCTCACAACAGCTTGGGTGCTTGACTGCCAACTGGCTAATGTTGGCTAGCTTTCTAGCTACTTCCAGACACATGAGAGAACACCTCACTCTGACCATTTTACTCTCCCTAACAGAGCTGGTTAGGCCGTTCATGTTATCCAGAGCGTTGGTGATTAACTGCTGCTGCCAACAATTTAATGACGCTTTTTTTTGCCGACATTTACTGACATCGGCCATGTTCAACGGGGGTTCAGCGTTTTGTAAATGTGTCAATTATTCTGTGCTCTAGCACGCTCAGACGAGTGCTCTGAAATTGGAGTAGATAGCCAGAGTGAATTTACGAACGCACCCTTGATGATGTAACCATTAAGCGGAGATTGTGTTTACCTCCAATTCACCCCATCTACAGATCAATATCAGGGCAATTCCATGGTAATAGATTCCAAGGTAACAGATTTTTCACTTTAAAATGTATGTCAAACAAAAAACAATGATTGCAAAGTTACACAAACCGTACAACTCAATGCACAAGGATGAATTTGAACCTTTTCCACACAAAAAAATGGTGCAAAATCACATTTCCTTGAAGAACAGTGCAGAATGACGGTTTGCTCTGTTTTTGCTGTCATTCTGTTACCAAACGTTACATCTGCACTATTCTTCAAGTACAGGGCATTCGGGAAGTATTCAGACCACTTCACTTTTTCCACATTTCGTTACGTTACAGCCTTATTATAAAATGTATTCAATAATTTTTTTACCTCATCAATCTACACACATTCACCCCATAATGACAAAGCAAAAACAGGTTTTCAGAAATGTTTGTAAATGTATTACAAATAAAAAACACACCTTATTTACATAAGTATTCAGAACCTTTGAGACTCTAAATTGAGCTCAGGTGCGTCCTGTGTCCATTTATCATCCTTGAGATGTTTCTACAACTTTATTGGAGTCCACCTGTGGGAAAGTCAATATATTGGACATGATTTGGAAAGGCACACACCTGTCTATATAAGGTCCCACAGTTGATAGTGAATGTCAGAGCAAAAACCAAGCCATGAGGTCGAAGGAATTGTCCGTAGAGCTCCGAGACAGGATTATGTCGAGGCACAGATCTGAGGAAGGTTACCAAAACATTTATGTAGCATTGAAGGTACCCAAGAACACAGTGGCCTCCATCATTCTTAAATGGAATAAATTTAGAACCACCAAGACTCTTCCTAGAGCTGGCCACACGGCCAAACTGAGCAATTGGGGGAGAAGGGCCTTGGTCAGGGAGTTGACCAACAACCCCATGGTCACTCTGACAATTGGGGGAGAAGGGCCTTGGTCAGGGAGGTTACCAGTTAAAGAACCTCAGCCCGCTTGTAGTTTGGCAAAAGGCACCTTAAGGACTGTCAGACCATGAAAAACAAGATTTTCTGGTCTGATGAAACCAAGATCGAACACTTTGGCCTGAAGGCCAAGCGTCACGTCTGGAGGAAACCTGGCACCATCCCTATGGTGATGCATGGTTGCCTCTAGTATAATGCTGTGGGGATGTTTTTCAGCTGCAGGGACTGGGAGACTAGTCAGGATTGAGGGAAAGATGAATGGAGCAAAGTACAGAGAAATACTTGATGAAAACCTGCTGGAGAGTGCTCAGGACTTCAGACTGGGGTGAAGGTTCACCTTCCAACAGGACAATAACCCAAGCACACAGCCAAGACAGCACAGGAGTGGCTTCAGGACAAGTCTCTGAATGTCCTTGAGTGCCCCAGTCAGAGCCCGGACTTGAACCCAATCGAACATCTCTGGAGAGACCTGAAAATAGCTGTGCAGCGACGCTCCCCATCCAAGCTGCCAGAGCTTGAGAGGATCTGCAGAGAAGAATGGGGGAACTCCCCAAATACAGATGTGCTTGTAGCGTCATACCCAAGAATACTCGTGGCTGTAATCGTTGCCAAAGGTGCTTCGACAAAGTACTGAGTAAAGGGTCACTTATACTTATGTACATGTGATATTTCTGTTTATAAAAAAAAAAAAAAAACGAACATTTTATTAAACCCTTATTTAACTAGGCAAGTCAGTTAAAGACAAATTTTTATTTTCAATGACGGCCTAGGAACAGTGGGTTAACTGCCTTGTTCAGGAGCAGACCGACAGATTCGTACCTAGTCAGGTCGGGGGATTCGAACTTGCAACCTTTTAGTTATTCATCCAATGCTCTAGCCACAAGGCTATCCTGCCGTCATTATGGATGTTGTGTGTAGATTGATGCGTATTTTACATTTTTTTAAAATCCATTTTAGAATAAGGCTGTAACGTAACAAAATGTAGAAAAAGTCAAGTGGTCAGAATACTTTCCGAATGCACTGTAAATGTGTTTTTATGAACATTTTTTTGTGGATATTCTTAAAATGAATCCTTATGCATAGAGTTGGTTTGTTCAACTTTGCAATCATTGGTTTTTGTCTGACGTACATTTTAAAGTGAAAAATCTGAGTCTGCATCACTCTGTTACCATGGAATTTCACTGATATTGATCTGTAGATGAGGTGAATTGGAGGTAAACACATGCTCTCAGCTAAATGGTTACATCAAGTGTCCCATCAGCCTGTCCAACCCATACCCCCACTTGTATTCTGAGAGGCTATAAGCTATAAAGCTAAGAGATCTGTTTATAAGCAGCTTTATATAGGCTATGTATAGCCGCTAAAAGAGTCTATAGCGCAAAGGCTATAAGCATTTAAATTGTAATAGAATTTGAAAGAAGTGATATTGCTTAATTACATAGTTTTAGTAGGTGATACACGACATGAGAATTTCAATTTCAATTGATCATACTGCTGGACTGCTGATGTTTATTTAAATTGGGAAGATCACCAATCTGCATCAATGTTCTCTCTGTGAGGATCAGAAAAGGGACTATTATTTACCCACAATGCAGTCTTCCAGAGTCCCCGATGCTATTTCTGGTAGATTGGGTCTTCTTGGTGCATCATTTCTATTTAAAAGGTTTTGCAGTGGTGGCCACGATTAAAAATATATATATATAAATAGGGGAAACACTATTATTATAGCTCATCTGTTATCCACGACAGACTATTTCCATATCTGTACCTTGAATCTTTTCAATAATGCAAAACGTATATATCTCAAGGTATCTGATGGCTTCTTCTGGTGTTTATTATCCGTCTGATGTCTAAAGGTGGAAGAAGCGTCAGTGAAAGGGAGGGCATAGACTTACAGTTAGTCGTATTTGTCGATCAATATTTTATGAGGGGGTAGCAGGGACACACAGACACACACACGCAACCCCTTATACACCCCTGTGTGTGTGTG
This sequence comes from Oncorhynchus mykiss, assembly GCF_013265735.2. Lineage (NCBI taxonomy): Eukaryota > Metazoa > Chordata > Actinopteri > Salmoniformes > Salmonidae > Oncorhynchus > Oncorhynchus mykiss. The sequence goes on from NC_048566.1 coordinate 95,219,333, forward strand.
TGTGTCACTATGACCCTGTCTACGCACACTGACTGTAGCCCTAATCCCTGCTTTGCTGTAGCCACCTGGTGAACGCGTCCTACTAATGAAACTCATTGGTAAGCACATTAAAACTTGATGACCTAGTGAATACGTTGCTGGCTTGTGTTTGTCAGGTAGCCAGGGATCCAATATCCTCATATCTGATTGTACCAAGTCTGCAAGGCTCCTGAGTGGCGCAGTGGTCTAAGGCCCTGCATCTCAGTGCAAGAGGTGTCACTACAGGAATATGGTCCCTATTCCCTATATAGTGCACTACCAGGGCTCTGGTCCTTATTCCCTATATAGTGCACTACCAGGGCTCTGGTCCTTATTCCCTATATAGTGCACTACCAGGGCTCTGGTCCTTATTCCCTATATAGTGCACTACCAGGGCTCTGGTCCCTATTCCCTATATAGTGCACTACCAGGGCTCTGGTCCCTATTCCCTATATAGTGCACTACCAGGGCTCTGGTCCCTATTCCCTATATAGTGCACTACCAGGGCTCTGGTCCTTATTCCCTATATATTGCACTACCAGGGCTCTGGTCCTTATTCCCTATATAGTGCACTACCAGGGCTCTGGTCCTTATTCCCTATATAGTGTACTACCAGGGCTCTGGTCCCTATTCCCTATATAGTGCACTACCAGGGCTCTGGTCCCTATTCCCTATATAGTGCACTACCAGGGCTCTGGTCCTTATTCCCTATATAGTGCACTACCAGGGCTCTGGTCCCTATTCCCTATATAGTGCACTACCAGGGCTCTGGTCCCTATTCCCTATATAGTGCACTACCAGGGTTCTGGTCCCTATTCCCTATATATAGTGCACTACCAGGGCTCTGGTCCTTATTCCCTATATAGTGCACTACCAGGGCTCTGGTCAAAAGTAGTGCACTATATAGGGAATATGGTGTCATTTCAGGCACAACCCAAGCATCACCAACAAATCAAGAGAGGAAGGATTACAGCAACAACACGCCTGTGTGGATAACAGATAAGGTATTCTATTCAGGTAAGGAAGACTTCCAACACCTTTTAAAAGCTCATTTATATTTTCACAGTTTCACAGTTGGAGAACCACCAAGTTGGGCGGATGAAACTAGTCGTAAACACTAAGCAATCTACGTGAATACGTTAATGAAAAAGGCTTGTGGAACTCGGCCAAGACTAGAATGGTTGGCCTGTTCCCAATCCCAGGGCCTCTGGTCCTGGTAGGGTGGATCTATTTGCGCAAAGAGTAAACACTCAAGGCACTGTCCTTTGTCCTTTTTGTTTCTAGTCCTTAATTGCTTTGAGGGCTAGCTTTGTTTGGTTTCATACTGGCTCCAGGGGGAATGGGTTAGATAAGGTAGGTGTGTGTGTGTGTGTGTGTGTGTGTGTGTGTGTGTGTGTGTGTGTGTGTGTGTGTGTGTGTGTGTGTGTGTGTGTGTGTGTGTGTGTGTGTGTGTGTGTGTGTGTGTGTGTGTGTGAGAGAGAGAAGAGAGACTGGCAGCCTACATTTGTCCTTTCAGATTGTATTATGGTGACATCAGTTTCTGTTGTTTAACACGTTTGGAATGGTTGGAGTAGTGATAGGATTGTGATAGGCTGAGACGTTTGACAAACTGCTCAAGTCACTGTCTCCAGTATGGTGGAGGGTGGAATGATAGCAGGAAAATGTTATAAGGACATTAATGACGCCCAAACTGATATTTAATTTCTGAATTTTTGGGGCAAGGGTTTGGTTAAGGTTAGGGTTAAGGTAAAGGTCAGTTGTAGGTTTTGGTTGATCAGTTTAAGCGTCGGTTGTGTCCTTAACCTCACCCACGGTAGAACGATAGGGTTAACCTCCTCCTCCTGCTCGGCAGACCTTCAACTGGGCGGAGTCTGAGTGCACATTGTTTAGTGTTTTCGGCTTGGGAAGGAGAGAGAGGGAATGGTCATATCAGTCTGTGTGAAGGGTCGGTCGACAAGGATCGTGTCAGACTACAAATGATGAAACATCGTGAACGGAACACTACACCGACTCAAATTCCTAAACCCAACCGCGAGACCGACTCGATGATTATGGCCACCGCTGACTCAGCAGTGAGAAGTTTATCAGAAGTCGAAAAATACCTTAACAGCCGGAACGAAATGGTAATAACGACTTTTTTTTCATTATTTATTCTACTCCACATAGCCTACGCTGCTCAAACGTTGGAGGCATTGTACTGTAATCGTCAACATAATGCAGCGAAAGCATCAATATGCGAACACCTGCTGTGTCCCAGTTTTCGTTCAAATCTGATCGAATCTGATTTTACTCACTGGGTCATTCATTTCTTACGTAGGCTTTTGCGCGCATGAATTGGTCTGCTATCTTAGCGTATTGAGGCTCTCTAGAATGTAGGCTACATTGTGTACCATTGCTTGTGTTCATTACATTTTAGGGTAACTTGGAGGTGTTTGCCTCATTTTCATTTAGTCTTCTATTATTTTCAGCCCTATTCATATTTTTAACATATATATATATTTTAAACACAATCATACCATTCAGAATTGCCAAATACATGTTTGGTTAATATTTGAGAAAATAATAAAATTGTATTTAACTATGATTGAATTTTTTAACAGTAAAAAAAACAACAACAAAAAAACACATAGTAGAATGGTTTTGGTTCAATGCAATGTGCCCTTCTCCTGTTGTCCAAAGCAATGTTCTGTTCTCTCTTCTCTGTTCCGTTTTCTGTTCTTCTGCTCTGATCTCTTACAATGGTTACTGCTCCAAATGACAGCTGGATGGACATGTTATGAGTCAGATAAATGTTTTAACAGCTGGATAGACATGTTATGAGTCAGATAATTGTTTTAACAGCTGGATAGACATGTTATGAGTCAGATAAATGTTTTAACAGCTGGATAGTTTTAGCTCATTCCATGTTATTACAATGTTACAGCTGTACAAGGATACTCAAATCCCCCAGGGTCTTATTGAATAACATGGACTTGTGCACATTATGTAAACGACTTGAGCACTTTGGTAAATGTCTTGATAGTTTACACCTTATTCGCAGTAGAGGATAAAACAACCTTATGTTTCAAGATGCATTTAAATGGTTGTAAATATCAGAGTGGCACAATTAAGGAAGTCATTGTTGAACACTGATCCTAATACTAGGCCATCATGCAAATCTAAAACAAAACCAGTCTTCTCTTATAGGCCACGCACACACACACACACACACACACACACACACTGTTTCCTCCTGCCTGGAGCACGGTGTGTCTCGTGATTGTTTATGGAGACATTACAAACCAGAAAATCACTCAACTGTTAAAGCGAGAGCAAGTTATTTATCTTTCTGCTGTAGCGATCGTGCCCTCAGGGCAAATTACATTTAATGGATTAACTGATTTGTATGACTGTTGACGGATTGTTGGCAGACTGTTGACGGATTGTTGGCAGACTGTTGACGGATTGTTGGCGGACTGTTGACGGACTATTGACTGACTGTTGACGGATTCTTGGCGGACTGTTGACTGACTGTTGACGGATTGTTGGCGGACTGTTGCCGGATTGTTGGCGGACTGTTGGCGGACTGTTGACTGATTGTTGACTGACTGGTTATTTCCAGGCTGTTTATCATGTTTGAACCTGAGTGATGTCTTGACCTGGTTGTTAAAAGGTGTCAAGTCCAAGTTCCCTTTATTACATCACTCACTGTCTCTCCTTCACGATATGAGTAATAAATGAACATCCACATGGTTCATCTGTTGAAATTTATCACCTCAATTATAGCTACACAGATCCCACTTCAAGTCAAATTTTATTAGTCACATGCGCCGAATACAACAGGTGTAGTTGACCTTATTGTGAAATGCTTACTTACAAGCCCTTAACCAACAATGTAGTTCAAGAAATAGAGTTAAGAAAATATTTACTAAATAAACTAAGGTAAAAAAAATAAAATAAAAAGTAACACAATAAAATATCAATAACGAGGCTATAAACATTGAGTACCGGGAACCGAGTGCGGGGTACAGGTTAGTCGAGGTCATTTGTACATGAAGGTAGGGGTAAAGTAACTATGCATAGATAATAAACAGCGAGTAGCAGCAGCATAAAAACAAGGGGGGGGGGGGGGGGTCTGTGTAAATATTCTGGGTGGCCATTTGATTAATTGTTCAGCAGTCTTATGGCTTGGGGCTAGAAGCTGTTAACCTGTCTGGGAACGGGGTTCCGCTAGCAGCCAATGAAATTGCAGGGCGCCAAATACAAATCGACAGAAATCTCATAAATCAAATTTCTCAAACATACAAGTATTAGGCACCATTTTAAAGATACAATTATTGTTAATCCAGCCACAGTGTCTGATTTCAAAAATGCTTTACAGCGAAAGCTCCACAAACGATTATGTTAGGTCACCACCAAGTCACAGAAAAACCCAGCCATTTTTCCAGCCAAAGAGAGGAGTCACAAAAAGCACAAATAGAGAGAAAATTAATCACTAACCTTTGATGATCTTCATCAGATGACACTCATAGGACTTCATGTTACACAATACATGTATGTTTTGTTCGGTAAAGTTCGTATTTATATCCCAAAATCCCATTTTACATTGGCGTGTTATGTTCAGTAGTTCCAAAACATGCAGTGATTTTGCAGAGAGCCACATTAATTTACAGAAATACTCATTATAAATGTTGATGAAAATACATGTGTTTTCCATGGAAATATAGATAAACTTCTCCTTAATGCAACCGCTGTGTCAGATTTAAAAAAACTTTACGGAAAAAGCATAATCTGAGTATGGCGCTCAGAGCTCAAAACAGCCAAAATAAATATCTGCCATGTTGCGCAGTTAACATTAGTCAGAAATAGTATTATAAATATTCACATACCTTTGATCCTCATCAGAATGCACTCCCAGGAATCCCAGTTCGATTTGATTTGTTCCATAAAGTCCATCAATTATGTCCAAATAGCTTCTTTTGTTAGGGAGTTTGGTAAACAAATACCTCTTGCCGTGAGGTAGCAGAGAGAAACGTTTATGACTGGTGACGGGAGTCTTTGAAAACAAATTGGGCCTTCCTCTGACACCGCCTAGTATATAGGTCCTGGATGGCAGGAAGCTTGGCCCTAGTGATATACTGGGCCGTACGCACTACCCTATGTAGTGGCTTACGGTCGGATGCTGAGAATTTGCCATACCAGGCGGTGATGCAACCAGTAGAACCAGTCAGCTGTAGAACCTTTTGAGGATCTGGGGACCCATGACAAATCTTTTCAGTCACCTGAGGGGGAAAATATTTTGTCGTGCCCTCTTCATGACTGTCTTGGTGTGTTTGGATCATGATAGTTTGTTGGTGATGTGGACACCAAGGAACTTGAAACTCTTGACCCGCTCCACTACAGTCCCGTTGATGTGAATGGGGTGTGTTTGGCCCTCCTTTTCCTGTATTCCACGATCAGCTCCTTTGTCTTGCTCATGTTGAGTGAGAGGTTGTTGTTCTGGCACCACACTGCCACACTGCCTCCTCCCTATAGGCTGTCTCATCATTGTCGGTGATCAGGCCTACCACTGTTGTGTCGTCAGCAAACTTAATGATCGTGTTGGAGTTTTTCTTGGCCACACAGTCGTGGGTGAACAGGGAGTACAGGAGAACACTAAGCACGCACCCTTGAGGGGCCCCTGTGTTGAGGATCAGTGTGGCAGATGTTGTTGCCTACCCTTACCATCTGGGAGCGGCCCGTCAGGAAGTCCAGGATCCAGTTGCAGAGGGAGGTGTTTAGTCCCAGGATCCTTAGCTTAGTGATGAGCTTTGTGGGCACTATGGTGTTGAACGCTGACCTGTAATCAATGAACAGCATTCTCACATAGGTGTTCCTTTTGTCCAGTGTGGGAAAGGGTGGAATGCGATTGAGATTGCATCATCTGTGGATCTGTCTAACACCAATGTCCTTAATGCATTGCACTGGGCTGCAATCCAACTGTAGGCCTATGCTTTTTATGCTTTATAGGCAAATGTATCTGCATTGATATACATGTTTTATTCCTTAACCTACCAAGGTTAATATAGTTTTGTGATTTAATATTTTCAGACATGATTTACAATTTGTTATTTAGTTTAAGTTTAATTAAAAAAACCCATTTATATTTATTTTGTATATTGCTTAGTTTCAGTTTTAGTGTTAATGACAGAAATTAGCATATGCTACTTAGTGGGGGAGAGAGGGCAGAGCGGGAGGGAGGAGGGGGAGGGAGGAGGAGGGAGGCAGGGAGGGAGGAGGAGGGAGGCAGGGAGGAAGGAGGCAGGGAGGAAGGGGGAGGGAGGAGGAGGGAGGCAGGGAGGAAGGGGGAGGGAGGAGGAGGGAGGCAGGGAGGAAGGGGGAGGGAGGAGGAGGGAGGCAGGGAGGAGGGGGAGGGAGGAGCCATTTATGTGTTTTTAGGATGCCACTTCTCGCCACTGGGGGGTCAGTAAGACATAAGGCAATAGACATAAATCTCTGTATCTGTGTCATTATGGTGTCTATGAGAGCATGGGCAGCGCCATTGAGGCGGCCATCGCTGTCTTAAATAGTCAATTTTCTTCTTCACAAGTAAAATGAATTGGCTGATCCCTCCTGATGACCAGGCTGTCACGACTCCAACCGGGTCATCACGTCATGCCAACCGGGTCATCAAGTCATGCCAACCGGGTCATCAAGTCATGCCAACCGGGTCATCAAGTCATGCCAACCGGGACATCAAGTCATGCCAACCGGGACATCAAGTCATGCCAACCGGGACATCAAGTCATGCCAACCGGGACATCAAGTCATGCCAACTGGCTCATCAAGTCATGCCAACCAGGACATCAAGTCATGCCAACCAGGACATCAAGTCATGCCAACTGGCTCATCAAGTCATGCCAACTGGCTCATCAAGTCATGCCAACTGGCTCATCAAGTCATGCCAACTGGCTCATCAAGTCATGCCAGCCGAGACATCAAGTCATGCCAACAGGGACATCAGGAGGGATTAGCCAATGAAGTTGGAAGTCCCGCCCAGTTGACTAAATCAAAATGGCGAAAGTCCTCAATGACACTACACATGCTAACACAGACTTTTGGCCACTAGAGGACTCCATACAACTCCATGGCCAGGACATAGGTTTGGTTAGGTTTAAATATGAAAACTATCCTAATGTGACTTGGATTTAAAGGATAAGCACTCTTTGTTTTTACTTTAGTAGAAGATGTAAGAATAATCAAGTGCCTTTATCTGACAGAGGAAACAACAAATTAAGTTATGTTATGTAAAGCTATGTTTATGTAATATTAAACATGTATCACTGACTAACCCCTTCAAATAGGGTTTATGAAAACACCTGCAACAACGGCAAAAAACAATACAACACTTCTTCACAAATCTATCATGTCACAGCCAGCTTGTGTTTGTGTGTGTGTGTGGGGGGGGGGTGTTTGTGTGTGTGTGTGGGGGGGGGGGGGGGGTGTTTCTGTTCAACCAAACACGATTTTCTGGTTTATCTTCAAGAAGACTCTTGTGTTCCAGAGAGGTGGATGTTCTGTTTCTCAAGTCTGATGACAGGCTGAATATTCTCTCCACAAATGCTTGGGATGCAGGGACAGAAACCAGATCCACTGCCACAGACAACAGATTAGAATAAACAACCATTCTTACCTGCCAGAACTGGAGAGGTGACATAGTAAACATTTCCCCCTTTGATCTTTTCCAGGTATTTAGCTCACACAGGTCACTTAATGCCCTGCCAGGTTGACCTTTCAAATGGACAGTGACCTCAGACGCAATCAGATCAAATTGTATTGGTCACATACACATTAGCAGATGTTATTGCGAGTGTAGCGAAATTCTTGTGCTCCTAGTTCCCGACAGTGCAGCAATATCTAACATGTAATCTAACAATTCCACAACAACAACCTAATACACATAAATCTACGTAAAGGAATGGAATAAGAATATATACACTACCATTAAAAAGTTTGGGGTCACTTAGATATTTCCTTGTTTTTGAAAGAAAAGCATTTTTTTTGTCCATTAAAATGACATAAAATTGATCAGAAATACAGTGTAGACATTGTTAATGTTGTAAATGACTATTGTAGCTGGAAACGGCTGATTTCTTATGAAATATCTACATGGGCGTTGTCGTGTCTTTGGCTATGGCGGATTAAGTGATATGACATGCTATTCTATAAAATCCTTTCTCTGTAATTAATATTACCTGATTGAGCTAATCATGTAAATGTAATTAACGAGAGAGTTGGGGCACCACAAAATAATATGTATAGAGCTGTTATCTTCCGAATAAACTCTTAAACACCTAGTAATATTTTATATCAATAGCAGTCAATATTAATCGTCACCTTAATTCAGTCTCATCTGAAAGTTGCAAATTCTTGGTTATCTTCAAGAACCCTGGCTAACAAGTTGAACCAGCAATGCAAAATTGGGTTTAATTATTTATTTACTAAATACCTAACTAATCACACAGAATTACATATACAAAGAATGAATCATACCTTGATTACAAATTAGGTCATAAAGGAAAGCGTCCCTAGCGGGCGGAACAGATATGACAGCTTGTTACACAAAAGAAAAGGGGCTGGGTTTGAGTGAAAGAGCGGGAAGACTGAAGAACAAAGGAAGAAGCTGTGCTATCGTAAATACAGTATCTGATGCATTCTAAATTACCGCCCATTTGGAAAAGGAAAAGGCAATAAATATTCACTCTGAGCTGCGCTTCGGTAGGTTGGTGGTAGATGGAAGGCTGTGTTGCCCAACCGAGTCCTATGTCTCTGGTGGTCAATTGGATACGTTGTAGTAACGTGGTTGTGTGGTAGACGGGGTACTCTGTCTGTTCTTTCCTAGCCCACGTTTGCAGCTGCTGTTGCTAACTCAACGGCTAGGAGGTATCACTTCTGTAGTGAATAAATGTTCAAAGTTCATACCATTCGCAACCAAAGCTCACGCTGATGTTGGCTTAGTTCTGTAGTTGACATGTTAGTCCTTTTAACGCAGAGGCTGCAGACTTCACGTACTTGGAACAGGAGGTTACATTTTCGTCAAGGCTTTATATAGTGGTGTGTTTGAAACGTTTTATAACCCATGTCTCTTTCACAGGGGCGGGCCACTGATTGAGCAGAGCCCTAACCTTATGAAAACCCAAATCTCTCATTTGGAAGCTAAAATTACATTTAATCTCTTCACCAATACTTTTATATTCAAACATTTAAATTGAACAACAATTCCATGTGAATCCGATAACTACAATGTGCAGACTTTCCACTGTAGAGTTTATGTCATCCTATCATCAATGAGAATGTCCCAGATGACAACCGAACTGACGTCATATTCATTAAGTACCACCGCATATGTTCAATTGGTCGGATTACCAGAATATAGTTCATTTCCCCCCACCTTCTGATGTTCCCAGAATCTCTATGTTAACCAAAGGATTTTCAAATGTCAAATCAGTAGGGTAGAGAGAGGAAAAAGGGGGGAGAGGTATTTATGACTGTCATAAACCTACCCCCAGGCCAACGTCATGACAGTGTACAGAGGCCATTATCAGCAACCATCACTCCTGTGTTCCAATGGCACGTTGTGTTAGCTAATCCAATTTATAATTTAAAAGGCTAATTGATCATTAGAAAACCCTTTTGCAATTATGTTAGCACAGCTGAAAACTGTTGTTCTGATTAAAGAAGCAATTAAACTGGCCTTCTTTAGACTAGTTGAGTATCTGGAGAATCAGCATTTGTGGGTTCCATTACAGGCTCAAAATGGCCAGAAACAAAGACCTTTCTTCTGAAACTCGTCAGTCTATTCTTCTTCTGAGAAATGAAGGCTATTCCATACGAGAAATTGCCAAGGAACCGAAGATCTCGTACAACGCTGTGTACTACTCCATTCACAGAACCGTGAAAACTGGTTCTAACCAGAATAGAAAGAGGAGTGGGAGGCCCCGGTGCACAACTGAGCAAGAGGACGTTCTCTAGATTTTCCTCAAAGTTTAGAATGAAGAAAAACTCAAACTAAACATAATTTATTATGCTTTTTTTGTTGTATTTTTGCACCCAAAGATAATAGTTTCAGGATTGTTTTAGTTTTGAACTTTTTTATTTTATTTTTCAATTTCAGTTCACTAAATAGTTTTTCCAATTTATATTTTTTTAGTTTCAGTTTTTGTTTACTATAATAACCCTAATAATAATACTTATCTTTCCTGTTCTTGCCAGTCAGACAACCTTTAACCAGGATGCAATATTGCTGAACATTATGAGGCCTATAACTCAAACTGTGGTTATGTACCTTGATAGTCCCCCACTGACTAAGAGCTCAACATATTAAGACGTCATAACTCAACTAGCGGTTATACTTAATGACACTGATTAAAGTTTCACATTCGTTAGTTGTCTGACTGGTTCTCATTTCTTCTTCGTTACCTCCTTACTTCTTTACCCTGCGTTTATGCTTAACTTCCTTCTTTCTGCCGATAATGAATTACCTGTACTTAATCTATGCTAAGTCAGGTTTTCACAAGCCTTTATAACTATACCTACTCCTATACTATACTACTACAGCTTCAACATTCACAAGCTGTCGGACTGGGGCTTACTTATTTCTTTAAGTTCCTCACACTTCATTCATGTTTACTCCAGCCACCCAAGCCATAGACTGTTCTCTCTGCTCCCGCGCGTCAAGCAGTACCAGTGCATCAAGTCTGACACCAACAGGCTCCTGAACAGCGTCTATCCCCAAGCCATAAGACTGCTAAATAGCTATAAAAAAATGGCTACCCGCTCTATCTGAGTTGAGCCTTGAATTGTATTTATATTTTAGAAATTTTATTTATTCTGTCTTCATGTACACTCACAGGAGTCTACACACACACACACACACACACACACACACACACACACACACACACGATAACATGATGACATACGCACTAGACACACACGGACACATGGATTTTGTGTTGTAGATATGTGGTAGTGGAGTATGGGCCTATAATGAATTTATTGTGATGTTTTTAAAATATAACTTTCTTAATTCTGTATAACTGTATAACTGTCTTAATTCTGCCGGACACCAGGAAGAGTAGCTGCTGCCTTGGCAGGAATGAATGGGGATCCATAATAAACACCAGGAAGAGTAGCTGCTGCCTTGGCAGGAATTAATGGGGATCCATAATAAACACCAGGAAGAGTAGCTGCTGCCTTGGCAGGAATGAATGGGGATCCATAATAAACACCAGGAAGAGTAGCTGCTGCCTTGGCAGGAATGAATGGGGATCCATAATAAACACCAGGAAGAGTAGCTGCTGCCTTGGCAGGAATGAATGGGGATCCATAATAAACACCAGGAAGAGTAGCTGCTGCCTTGGCAGGAATGAATGGGGATCCATAATAAACACCAGGAAGAGTAGCTGCTGCCTTGGCAGGAATGAATGGGGATCCATAATAAACACCAGGAAGAGTAGCTGCTGCCTTGGCAGGAATGAATGGGGATCCATAATAAACACCAGGAAAAGTAGCTGCTGCCTTGGCAGGAATGAATGGGGATCCATAATAAACACCAGGAAGAGTAGCTGCTGCCTTGGCAGGAATGAATGGGGATCCATAATAAACACCAGGAAGAGTAGCTGCTGCCTTGGCAGGAATGAATGGGGATCCATAATAAACACCAGGAAGAGTAGCTGCTGCCTTGGCAGGAATGAATGGGGATCCATAATAAACACCAGGAAGAGTAGCTGCTGCTTTGGCAGGAATGAATGGGGATCCATAATAAACACCAGGAAGAGTAGCTGCTGCCTTGGCAGGAATGAGTGGGGATCCATAATAAACACCAGGAAGAGTAGCTGCTGCCTTGGCAGGAATGAATGGGGATCCATAATAAACACCAGGAAGAGTAGCTGCTGCCTTGGCAGGAATGAGTGGGGATCCATAATAAACACCAGGAAGAGTAGCTGCTGCCTTGGCAGGAATGAATGGGGATCCATAATAAACACCAGGAAGAGTAGCTGCTGCCTTGGCAGGAATGAATGGGGATCCATAATAAACACCAGGAAGAGTAGCTGCTGCCTTGGCAGGAATGAATGGGGATCCATAATAAACACCAGGAAGAGTAGCTGCTGCCTTGGCAGGAATGAATGGGGATCCATAATAAACACCAGGAAGAGTAGCTGCTGCCTTGGCAGGAATGAATGGGGATCCATAATAAACACCAGGAAGAGTAGCTGCTGCCTTGGCAGGAATGAATGGGGATCCATAATAAACACCAGGAAGAGTAGCTGCTGCCTTGGCAGGAATGAATGGGGATCCATAATAAACACCAGGAAGAGTAGCTGCTGCCTTGGCAGGAATGAATGGGGATCCATAATAAACACCAGGAAGAGTAGCTGCTGCCTTGGCAGGAATGAATGGGGATCCATAATAAACACCAGGAAGAGTAGCTGCTGCCTTGGCAGGAATGAATGGGGATCCATAATAAACACCAGGAAGAGTAGCTGCTGCCTTGGCAGGAATGAATGGGGATCCATAATAAACACCAGGAAGAGTAGCTGCTGCCTTGGCAGGAATGAATGGGGATCCGTAATAAACACCAGGAAGAGTAGCTGCTGCCTTGGCAGGAATGAATGGGGATCCATAATAAACACCAGGAAGAGTAGCTGCTGCCTTGGCAGGAATGAATGGGGATCCATAATAAACACCAGGAAGAGTAGCTGCTGCCTTGGCAGGAATGAATGGGGATCCATAATAAACACAAATGTACGCTGTTGCTACTCTGTTTTTTCATATATCCCGATGCCTAGTCACCTTACCCCTGTACATATCTACCTCCATCACTCCAGTATCCCTGCATATTGTAAATATGGTATTGGAGCAAACCCTGTGTAGTGGAAAATCCACTCAGGAGGCAGTCTGACGAGGAACAGGATGACCTGTGTCTTCTTCAAGGTCATATAAGACAACAAATCTGATTTCTATTTTCTATTTGTCTTGTGTTTTTGTTCTACCTTATTTTTAGTACTGCATTGATATTGATTACTGCATTGTTGGGTTTAGAGATGGCAAGAAAGGCATTTCCCTATACTTGTGCGCACTACAGTCCCTGGTTCGAATCCAGGCTGCATCACATCTGGCCGTGATTGGCAGTCCCGTAGCTTTGCGCACAATTGGCCCAGTGTCGTCCGGGTTTGGCCGGGGGTAGGTCGTCATTGTAAATAAATAAACATTTGTTCTTAACTTACTTGGCTAGTTAAATAAAGGTTAAATCAAATTTAAAAAAAACATTTAATTTAATTAGGGCCGATTTTCAAGTTTTCATAACAATCGGTAATCGGCATTTTTGGACATCGATTATTGCCGATTACATTGCACTCTACGAGGAGACTGCGTGGCAGGCTGACTACCTGTTACGCGAGTGCAGCAAGGAGCCAAGGTAAGGTGCTAGCTAGCATTAAATGTATCTTATAAAAAACAATCAATCTTAACATAATCACTAGTTAACTGCACATGGTTGATGATATTACTAGTTTACCTAGCTTGTCCTGCGTTGCATATAATCGATGCGGTGACTGTTAATGTATCATTGAATCATAGCCTACTTCGCCAAACGGGTGATTTAACAAGCGCATTCTTGAAAAAAGCACTGTTGTGGCACCAACGTGTACCAAACCATCAACATCAATGCCTTTAATAAAATCAATACACAAGTATATATTTTTAAACCTGCATATTTAGTTCATATTGCCTGCTAATAGGAATTTATTTTAACTAGGGAAATTGTGTCACTTCTCTTGTGCAGAATCAGGGTCTATACAGCGGTTTGGGCCGCCTGGCTCGTTGCGAACTGTGTGAAGACCATTTCTTCCTAACAAAGACCGTAATTAATTTGCCAGAATTGTACATAATTAAGACATAACATTGAAGGTTGTGCAATGTAACAGCAATATTTAGACTGATGCCACCCGTTAGATAAAATACAGAACGGTCCGTATTTCACTGAAAGAATAAACGTTTTGTTTTCGAAATCATAGTTTCCAGATTTGACCATATTAATGACCTAAGGCTCGTATTTCTGTGTATTATTATATTATAATTAAGTCTATGATTTGATAGAGCAGTCTAACTGAGCGGTGGTAGGCAGCAGCAGGCTCGTAAGCATTTATTCAAACAGCACTTTCCTGCATTTGCCAGCAGCTCTTAGCTGTGCTTCAAGCATTGCGCTGTTTATGACTTCAAGCCAATCAACTCCCGAGATTAGGCTGGCAATACTAAAGTGCATATTAGAACATCCAATAGTCAAAGGTATATGAAATACAAATGGAATAGAGAGAAATAGTCCAATAATTCCTATAATAACTACAACCTAAAACTTCTTACCTCATGTTAAAAGGAACCACCAGCTTTCATATGTTCTCATGTTCTGAGCAAGGAACTTAAATGTTAACTTTTTTACATGGCACATATTGCACTTTTACTTTTTTCTCCAACACTTTGTTTTTGTATTATTTAAACCAAATTGAACATTTATTTGTTTGAGACTAAATTGATTTTATTGATGTATTATATCCAATTAAAATAAGTGTTCATCCAGTGTTGTTGTAATTGTCATTATTACATATATATATATATATATATATATATATATATATATATATATATATATAAAAATCGGCCGATTAATCGGTATTGGCTTTTTTGGTCCTCCAATAATCGGTATCGGCGTTGAAAAATCATAATCGGTCGACCGCTAATTTAAACATGAAACTTGCTTTCCTCCTTCCCTTTCTTCTTTCTTTCCTTCCTTCTTTCTGTAGAAAACGACTGCACTTTGCCTTGAAATCGCCAACTTCAACTAGATGCAGGGATCGGGGGGGCCCAGCACTGATACAAGCGCTCCTTCAGCTGGTGCTGTAAACTGCAGTACGGCTTATTTAACATTTCCACAGCCTCCTTACAGCTGTGGCTCTGAGGTCTATAGTACATCGCTTTCTCAGAAGATTGATGGAATGTCCCTACTTGAACTCAGACTTTTTTTGCTCACCATATTTTTTTTGAGCTGTTTGACAAAGTGTCCATGTTTCCAGCTTCCTTTAGAACTGTGGCTCTTGTTTTTAACTGATTTGGCCCTACAGTACATTGGCACCATTGACAAAAAATGAACAAAAATGACTGTATATTTAGATGCCAATCTCAACGCTGGTGAGCGTAGCCAAACACCTCTATTTTCATGACCGAAACACCAGTTTCAATCCAAGAGCCACTGCTGTTTAGCATACCCCAGGCATTTACATTTGTTGAATGACATGAAAATAGAGCTCTTTGGCCACGCACACCAGTGGTGGGTTCGGTGTTAAAATGAGAATGTATGAGTAGAAAATAACCCCATACCTACTGTAAAATATGGTGGATGAGAATGTATGAGCAGAAAATAACCCCCTACCTACTGTAAAATATGGTGGATGAGAATGTATGAGCAGTAAATAACCCCATACCTACTGTAAAATATGGTGGATGAGAATGTATGAGCAGTAAATAACCCCATACCTACTGTAAAATATGGTGGATGAGAATGTATGAGCAGTAAATAACCCCATACCTACTGTAAAATATGGTGGATGAGAATGTATGAGCAGAAAATAACCCCATACCTACTGTAAAATATGGTGGTTGAGAATGTATGAGCAGTAAATAACCCCATACCTACTGTAAAATATGGTGGATGAGAATGTATGAGCAGTAAATAACCCCATACCTACTGTAAAATATGGTGGATGAGAATGTATGAGCAGTAAATAACCCCATACCTACTGTAAAATATGGTTGATGAGAATGTATGAGCAGAAAATAACCCCATACCTACTGTAAAATATGGTGGATGAGAATGTATGAGCAGTAAATAACCCCATTCCTACTGTAAAATATGGTGGATGAGAATGTATGAGCAGTAAATAACCCCATACCTACTGTAAAATATGGTGGATGAGAATGTATGATCAGTAAATAACCCCATACCTACTGTAAAATATGGTGGATGAGAATGTATGAGCAGTAAATAACCCCATACCTTCTGTAAAATATGGTGGATGAGAATGTATGAGCAGTAAATAACCCCATACCTACTGTAAAATATGGTGGATGAGAATGTATGAGCAGTAAATAACCCCATACCTACTGTAAAATATGGTGGATGAGAATGTATGAGCAGTAAATAACCCCATACCTACTGTAAAATATGGTGGATGAGAATGTATGAGCAGTAAATAACCCCATACCTACTGTAAAATATGGTGGATGAGAATGTATGAGCAGTAAATAACCCCATACCTACTGTAAAATATGGTGGATGAGAATGTATGAGCAGTAAATAACCCCATACCTACTGTAAAATATGGTGGTTGAGAATGTATGAGCAGTAAATAACCCCATACCTACTGTAAAATATGGTGGATCTTTGATGTTATGGGGCTATTTTGCTTCCACCGGTCCTGGGGCCCATGTTTATGGTATCTTTATCCACTACCAGGTTATTTTTGCTCCAAAACCTGTTTGCCAGGATGCTTATACTTGGCCATAAGTAGATCTTCCAGCAAGGCAATAACTCCAAGCACACATCAAAATCCACTAAATCTACATTTTTGTAATGGCCAATCTCAGTCTCCGTACTTGAAACCCATTGAAAACCTGTGGTTTGAATTGAAGAGGGCAGTCCATAAGTACAGACAAAGGATATCAATGATATAGAAGTATTCTGTACTGAGGAATGGTCTACAATCCCTCCCAATGGGTTCTCCAACTCATAAAACATTGAGAAAAATGCTCAGTGCCGTTATCCTCGCAAGGTGAGGTATTGGAAAAACAGGCGTGCCAATAATTTTGACCCCAATCCTTTTCGAGTGAAAAAAATTGCTTGTTAAACAAAAAATGTCTCTGAACAATTGTATTAGTAGTAGTATTTTTTTTGCATACAATATACGTAGCTCAGTGTTTGAATTATATTTTATACTGTAATTTTTGCTCATCTTTATCAAGGGTGTCAATCATTTCAGACTGTACACATGACTGGAGGTCTACAATAGGTCTGGTCTATATGATACACATGGCTGGAGGTCTACAGTAGGTCTGGTCTATATGATACACATGGCTGGAGATCTACAGTAGGTCTAGTCTATATGATACACATGGCTGGAGGTCTACAGTAGGTCTGGTCTATATGATACACATGGCTGGAGGTCTACAGTAGGTCTGGTCTATATGATACACATGGCTGGAGATCTACAGTAGGTCTAGTCTATATGATACACATGACAGGAGGTCTACAATAGGTCTGGTCTATATGATACACATGGCTGGAGGTCTACAGTAGGTCTGGTCTATATGATACACATGGCTGGAGGTCTACAGTAGGTCTGGTCTATATGATACACATGGCTGGAGGTCTACAGTAGGTCTAGTCTATATGATACACATGGCTGGAGATCTACAGTATGTCTGGTCTATATGATACACATGGCTGGAGGTCTACAGTAGGTCTAGTCTATATGATACACATGGCTGGAGGTCTACAGTATATCTGGTCTATATGATACACATGGCTGGAGGTCTACAGTAGGTCTGGTCTATATGATACACATGGCTGGAGGTCTACAGTAGGTCTAGTCTATATGATACACATGGCTGGAGATCTACAGTAGGTCTAGTCTATATGATACACATGGCTGGAGGTCTACAGTAGGTCTGTATGTAGGCCCTATATGTAGATCCTATATGTAGGCCCTATATGTAGATCCTATATGTAGGCCCTATATGTAGATCCTATATGTAGGCCCTATATGTAGATCCTATATGTAGGCCCTATATCCAGCCATGTGCCCTATATGTAGGCCTATATGTAGATCCTATATGTAGGCCCTATATGTAGATCCTATATGTAGGCCCTATATCCAGCCATGTGCCCTATATGTAGGCCTATATGTAGATCCTATATGTAGGCCAGCAAGTTTGGAAAATGAGGATGCTGTCGACCATGGAGGAGACATATTAAAGTTGAGTTCACCCCCTTTAAGAAGTATTTTCCACTTCATTTAGTCTAATAGAGATAGCAGTATTTAACCAGGTCTAAAAGAGATTCCACTCTGTCCTCTGTCAGTCCACAGGGGAGAGCAGGGCTTCTGGCAGGGCTTCTGGCAGGGCTTCTGGCAGGGCTATGTGTTGAAAGGTCACCCTACATATGTATTGTTAATATGCTATTGATTAGTTCCTGAATGAACCAGGTTGTCTGTCTGTGTGTTAGGTCTAGTCCACGTCCCATGTGTGTTAGGTCTAGTCCACGTTCCATGTGTGTTTTAGGTCTAGTCCACATCCCATGTGTGTTAGGTCTAGTCCACATCCCATGTGTGTTAGGTCTAGTCCACATCCCATGTGTGTTAGGTCTAGTCCACATCCCATGTGTGTTAGGTCTAGTCCACATCCCATGTGTGTTTTAGGTCTAGTCCACGTCCCATGTGTGTTAGGTCTAGTCCACATCCCATGTGTGTTAAGTCTAGTCCACGTTCCATGTGTGTTAGGTCTAGTCCATGTCCCATGTGTGTTTTAGGTCTAGTCCACATCCCATGTGTGTTAAGTCTAGTCCACGTCCCATGTGTGTTAGGTCTAGTCCACGTCCCATGTGTGTTAAGTCTAGTCCACGTCCCATGTGTGTTAAGTCTAGTCCACGTCCCATGTGTGTTAAGTCTAGTCCACGTCCCATGTGTGTTAAGTCTAGTCCACGTCCCATGTGTGCTTTAGGTCTAGTCCACGTCCCATGTGTGCTTTAGGTCTAGTCCACGTCCCATGTGTGCTTTAGGTCTAGTCCACGTCCCATGTGTGTTAGGTCTAGTCCACGTCCCATGTGTGTTAAGTCTAGTCCATGTCCCATGTGTGTTAAGTCTAGTCCACATCCCATGTGTGTTAGGTCTAGTCCACGTCCCATGTGTGTTAGGTCTAGTCCACGTCCCATGTGTGTTAAGTCTAGTCCACATCCCATGTGTGTTAGGTCTAGTCCACGTCCCATGTGTGTTAAGTCTAGTCCACGTCCCATGTGTGTTAAGTCTAGTCCACGTCCCATGTGTGTTAAGTCTAGTCCACGTCCCATGTGTGTTAGGTCTAGTCCACGTCCCATGTGTGTTAGGTCTAGTCCACGTCCGATGTGTGTTAAGTCTAGTCCATGTCCCATGTGTGTTAAGTCTAGTCCACATCCCATCTGTGTTAGGTCTAGTCCACGTCCCATGTGTGTTAGGTCTAGTCCACGTCCCATGTGTGTTAAGTCTAGTCCATGTCCCATGTGTGTTAAGTCTAGTCCACATCCCATGTGTGTTAGGTCTAGTCCACGTCCCATGTGTGTTAGGTCTAGTCCACGTCCCATGTGTGTTAGGTCTAGTCCACGTCCCATGTGTGTTAAGTCTAGTCCACGTCCCATGTGTGTTAGGTCTAGTCCATGTCCCTTGTTCCTAACATATTGCTCAGTATATGTCTGCTGCGGAGAGACAAGAGAGCCATAAAAGTAAGGGAAATAAAAGTGCTGAAATCATGTTGGCTAACATTTTTTTTTAAAGAAGATGGAGGACAAGTTATAGGATGACAAATACCAGTTTTGGTGCAGGTACAGCCGATTAGCGCGAGCTAACACTACCTAGCAAATCGATCAAAATATCAATATAATATTGTCCAAAATAGTATTGATATGTAACTGTATCTATTTTTCCCCCATCGCTAGTTTGCAGGATGTCTCTAGCAGCAGGGCAGAGGAGTGTCTGTCTCTCTCTCCTTCCCCCTCTCCCTCGTTCCACTGAGGCTAGCTAGAGGGCTGTCTCTAGCAGCGGGGCAGAGTGGTGTGTCTGTCTCTCTCTCCTTCCCCCTCTCCCTCGTTCCACTGAGGCTAGCTAGAGGGATGTCTCTAGCAGCAGGGCATAGTGGTGTGTCTGTCTCTCTCTCCTTCCCCCTCTCCCTCGTTCCACTGAGGCTAGCTAGAGGGATGTCTCTAGCAGCGGGGCAGAGTGGTGTGTCTGTCTCTCTCTCCTTCCCCCTCTCCCTCGTTCCACTGAGGCTAGCTAGAGGGATGTCTCTAGCAGCAGGGCAGAGTGGTGTGTCTGTCTCTCTCTCCTTCCCCCTCTCCCTCGTTCCACTGAGGCTAGCTAGAGGGATGTCTCTAGCAGCAGGGCAGAGTGGTGTGTCTGTCTCTCTCTCCTTCCCCCTCTCCCTCGTTCCACTGAGGCTAGCTAGAGGGATGTCTCTAGCAGCAGGGCAGAGTGGTGTGTCTGTCTCCATGAGGATCAGTTTTGACCAGCTGCCTGGAAGGAATACCAATAAAGCACCACAGGATCCTTCTTCTCTCTCATAGTGTGTGTTCTTCTTCTCTGCAGTGGTGTGAAATGAAGGGCTGTTTTGTTCTCAGAGAGAGAGAGAGGGGGAGAGAGAGAGAGGGGGAGTGAGAGAGAGGGGGAGAGAGGGGAGAGAGAGAGAGAGAGAGAGAGAGAGGGAGAGAGAGAGAGGGGGAGAGAGAGAGAGGGGGAGAGAGGGGGAGAGAGAGGGGGAGGGGGAGAGAGAGAGGGAGAGAGAGAGAGAGGGGGAGAGAGAGAGAGGTGGAGAGAGGGAGAGAGAGGGAGAGGGAGAGAGAGAGAGAGAGAGAGAGAGGGGGAGAGAGAGGGAGAGAGAGAGGGGGGGGAGAGAGGGAAAGAGAGAGAGAGAGAGAGGGGGGGGGGGGGGAGGGGGGGAGGGGGGAGAGAGAGAGGGGGGGAGAGAGAGGGGGATAGAGAGAGAGAGAGAGAGAGAGGGGGGAGAGAGGGGGAGAGAGAGAGAGAGGGGAGAGAGAGAGAGGGGAGAGAGAGAGAGAGAGAGATGGGGAGAGAGAGGGGGGGACAGAGAGAGAGAGAGGAGGGAGAGAGAGAGAGAGAGGGGGAGAGAGGGGGGGAGAGAGAGAGAGTGGGTGGGGAGAGAGAGAGAGAGAGTCCCTGTCCTACCTTTACCCACTTGCAATGAATCAAAAAATTATGTGTTTGCATTAAGGTTGTTATGATCGAACAGATAAGGTGGCCTGTGTCTATTGTGTGGACTAGCAGAATATACATCCTTGTAACAACAAAGGGCCATAGCTTCCTGTTTGCTTAAAAAAATGTCTGTGTGTGTGTATGTTACTAAAACATTCCCTGTGGAGGCGCAATGGGTTCAGTGTGGATCTGACTTAATCCTTCCCCCTCTAGCTACCTAACCACACACAGCTCAATAAGTTAAAATGTCTGTCCCTTATTCATCAGTTTAACTTAATCCTTCCTCCTCTAGCTACCTAACCACACACAGCTCAATAAGTTAAAATGTCTGTCCCTTATTCATCAGTTTAACTTAATCCTTCCTCCTCTAGCTACCTAACCACACACAGCTCAATAAGGTAAAATGTCTGTCCCTTATTCATCAGTTTAACTCTCTTTAATATATGGCTTATTCACATTATGTATGACATAACTCCTAGTTATTTACCATCGAAGGACCACTTTGGAATTTAATTTTTTTAAATGTTTTAATTTCACCTTTATTTAACCAGGTAGGCTAGTTGAGAACAAGTTCTCATTTACAACTGCGACCTGGCCAAGATAAAGCAAAGCAGTTCGACACAAACAACAACACAGAGTTACACATGGAATAAACAAAACATACAGTCAATAATACAGTAGAACAAAAGAAAACAAAAAGTCTATATACAGTGAGTGCAAATGAGGTAAGATAAGGAAATAAATAGAAATTCAGTGCTTAACTCTTGGAATCCAGTGCTTAGCTCTGGGAATACAGTGCTTAGCTCTGGGAATACAGTGCTTAGCTCTGGGAATACAGTGCTTAACTCTGGGAATACAGTGCTTAACTCTGGGAATACAGTGCTTAACTCTGGGAATACAGTGCTTAACTCTGGGGATACAGTGCTTAACTCTGGGAATACAGTGCTTAACTCTGGGAATACAGTGCTTAACTCTGGGAATACAGTGCTTAACTCTGGGAATACAGTGCTTAACTCTGGGAATACAGTGCTTAACTCTGGGAATACAGTGCTTAACTCTGGGAATACAGTGCTTAACTCTGGGAATACAGTGCTTAACTCTGGGAATACAGTGCTTAACTCTGGGAATCCAGTGCTTAACTCTGGGAATACAGTGCTTAACTCTGGGAATACAGTGCTTAACTCTGGGAATACAGTGCTTAACTCTGGGAATACAGTGCTTAACTCTGGGAATACAGTGCTTAACTCTGGGAATACAGTGCTTAACTCTGGGAATCCAGTGCTTAACTCTGGGAATACAGTGCTTAACTCTGGGGATACAGTGCTTAACTCTGGGAATACAGTGCTTAACTCTGGGGATACAGTGCTTAACTCTGGGAATACAGTGCTTAACTCTGGGGATACAGTGCTTAACTCTGGGAATACAGTGCTTAACTCTGGGAATACAGTGCTTAACTCTGGGAATACAGTGTGCTTCTAGCTGTATATGTTTTTAACCCAAATAAATGCAATTTAACGAGCAAAGTTTGCCATGTGTTCTACCCTCCTGTCAAGGAGTCGCTAGAGACTCAAAACCACAAGAGAGTACAACATATTTCAAACTTTGCTTGCTGACTGATTCCAGTTTTGGAGCTTCCATTGTCGTAATCTAGAATCGGCGTGCTTAACTCCATAGTTCAGGCATAAGAACTGGAAGTGTTAGGCAGATTGTAATACAGATACCCATCCAAGTCTATGGCCAATTATAACAGCAGTATAACTGGCCCTGCCCCCATTGTAGTGTACATATGAGCCTTATGTTAGGTAATATATCAAATTGGATTATAACTCAGATCACTGATCCAAGGGATTCGCAGCGCAAGGTATTAGAACAATATCTTCTATTAGTACAGAGTGCTCTATTGGCCCTGACCATGGCCAAACAACAAGTTGTCTGGCAGGGGGTGTGAGTTGTTGGTTGGTTCTACATCAGGGGTGTCAAACATATGGCTTAAGTAAAATATGACGGTTGTTGATAATGGGCCTCTGTACGCCTATGTAGATATTCCATTTAAAAAAATAATCTGCCATTTCCAGCTACAATAGTCATTTACAACATTAACAATGTCTACACTGTATTTCTGATCAATTTGATGTTATTTTAATGGGGGAAAAAGTGCTTTTCTTTCAAAAACAAGGACATTTCTAAGTGACTCCAAACTTTTGAACGGTAGTGTACATGTACATATTACCTCAAGTAACCCATACCCCTGCACATTGACTCGGTACCGGTACCCCCTGTATATACAGGGGCTTGCGAAAGTCTTCTCCCCCTTGGCATTTTTCCTATTTTGTTGCCTTACAACCTGGAATTAAAATATATTTTTTGGGGGTTTGTATCATTTGATTTACATAACATGCCTACCACTTTGCAGATGTATATATATATATATATATACAGTAATAAATATATTATACATACACTGTACAGCCTCGTTATTGTTATTTCATTGGGTACCTTTTTTATTTCCTGGGCACCAAGAGAGGAAGTCACAAGGTGAAGAGTTTAACTCTTATTTGTATTAAAACTGTATTGTTGGTTAAAGGCTTGTAAGTAAGCATTTCACTGTAAGGTCTACACCTGTTGTATACATTTGATTTGAAGATATACCTCTTTGGGCCTGGATGATGATGTGTGTTGGGATGGGGTTGGGGTTGTGTTGGGTGGAGTTGTGTTGGGATGGGGTTGTGTTGGGTGGGTTTGTGTTGGGTGGGGTTGTGTTGGGTGGGGTTGTGTTGGGTGGAGTTGTGTTGGGATGGGGTTGTGTTGGGTGGGTTTGTGTTGGGTGGGGTTGTGTTGGGTGGGGTTGTGTTGGGTGGGGTTGTGTTGGGTGGAGTTGTGTTGGGTTGGGTTTGTGTTGGGTTGTGTTGGGGAGGGTTGGGTGGGGTTGTGTTGGGTGGGGTTGTGTTGGGTGGAGTTGTGTTGGGTTGGGTTTGTGTTGGGTTGGGTTGTGTTGGGATGTGGTTGTGTTGGGTTGGGTGGGGTTGTGTTGGGTTGTGTTGGGGAGGGTTGGGTGGGGTTGTGTTGGGTTGGGTTGTGTTGGGTTGGGTTGTGTTGGTTGGGGAGGGGTGGGTTGTGTTGGGTTGGGTGGGGTTGGGTTGTGTTGGGTTGGGGTTGTGTTGGGTTAGGGTTGTGTTGGGTGGGGTTGTGTTGGGTGGGGTTGGGTTGTGTTGGGTTGGGGTTGTGTTGGGTTGGGGTTGTGTTGGGTTGGGGTTGTGTTGGGTGGGGTTGGGTTGTGTTGGGTTGGGTTGGTTGGTTGGGGAGGGGAGAGGTGGGTTGTGTTGGGGGTGGGTTGAGTTGTGTTAGGATGGGTTGTCAATCTCTTTTGACTGACACACTAAACTGAAGAACTCAGGATAGATGACTCAGATTGGCATGTGTGCGTGTGTGTGTGGTAACACAAATGTCTGACACTTTTTAGGCCAAGCACCGGTGTAAATCTCTACAGTGGAAATGGCCCATGAGACTACCCTGTGAGACCCAAACATTGCACGCCCCCATAATTTCTCCTTACATTTTCAGAATCCTCTTTCCACTCCTCTCTGTTTGTTGGGCCAGGAGTCCTCAGGCCGGGGGCACCTGACCATATGAACCCCACTCCACACCACCCTCCTCTCCCTCTGGCCTCTGCCTCCCAAGAGTATAGGCCCCTCAAACTCAACTCTGGACCTGGAAGCCAGTTTCACTGCATTTCTTCATTGTTCCCATCTAATCAGGGACTGCTTTAGACCTGGGACACCAGGTGTGCAGTTAATTATCAGGTAGAACAGAAAAGCAGCAGTCTCCGGACCTTGTTGGGTAAGAGTTGACTAACCCTGGTATCGGCTATATGCCCGCACAGCTCATGTGAAAATTAGGGCGTCCCCACGGCAACTTGAAAGTACAGTCGGTGCACTTTCTTATGAGCTTTAATTCAGTTAGAAGAGCCTCTCATCCAGGGAAAAGTACAGATTGTAAAAACAGAAAGTAGGAACGTGAGATGAACAGCAGTATAAGTTCTAGCGTGACAAGGAACAAGTGCCTCAGTAAATGTCAATGTACTGAACCTATTATTCTCTCCGACCCAGTCATGTCGGGCTTTGCCTCAGCTGCAGGCTATACCATTAGTGTCGAGCCAAGCGTCGTCAATATAGCAGTCATCCGAGTACCAAACCTCTCCCTTCAATTAATCTATGTTTGTTTCTATGTTCCATATCATAGCACCTTTCAGTACTTTCACCCCATTAGCAGCTTTAATATAAACCTAAAATAGCCAAAACGATTTGTTTCGAACCAAAGGCATGAAATCAAAGAACTGTTGCCACAAGCATTTTCCAGTAGTGCCAGAGTCAGACTATCATGCAATGCGTTCTGGGTAACTCTGAGGCTGACACAGACAAGTGTTTGTGTTGCTCTCTGAACTCAAATGCACCTCTTGTAGTCGGACCAGACTGACACACACACACACACACACACACACACACACACACACACACACACACACACACACACACACAGGCAAACACAGGCACACACAGGCACACACACACACACACACACACACACACACACACACACACACACACACACACACACACACACACACACACACAGGCAAACACAGGCACACACACACACACACACACACACACACACACACACACACACAGACACACACACTTTTCTGCAATTCCTCATCAAAGACGACTTGACCAGCTTCTCTCTCGGAGTCTGACTGAGTGGACCATTTTGAGTTTCCGAAGGATTTAAAATACAGTGTTCTGTTGGAGTTGTCACATAGGCGCCATCTTAGATATTACAATAAGATTAAACTCGTCCCTCCCAGGGCCCATATGTCAGGATTCAGGACACTCACAGGATTCAGGACACTGAATGACTGATTCAGCACAGATGATCCATATGCATTAGGTGGTCCGTTGGACTGCAGTCCAAATCCCGGGCCAGAGGCTGGAGGCTGGACAATGGGTTGTTCTCTGCAGAGAAAGAGGTTTCTGTTTAGCGAGGCTTGACACACAGTGTGAGGTTGGAGAAAGCGAGGGAGAGCGAGATGTTGAGAGAGGGAGGCTGGAGAGAGAGAGACGGGCATAGTTGTGGTTGTCTGTTCTGCCTCTTGTTCTTCAGTATTTCTACATATTATACAGTAGCTACATGCTACGATAGGCAGATATATAGTAGCTATATGCTACGATATAATGACAGATACGGTAGCTACATGCTACGATAGAATGACAGATTCAGTAGCTACATGCTACGATAGAATGACAGATTCAGTAGCTA
The DNA here is from genome assembly GCF_013265735.2 of Oncorhynchus mykiss. Lineage (NCBI taxonomy): Eukaryota > Metazoa > Chordata > Actinopteri > Salmoniformes > Salmonidae > Oncorhynchus > Oncorhynchus mykiss. Next base: position 95,245,693 of record NC_048566.1, read on the forward strand.
CATGCTACGATAGAATGACAGATTCAGTAGCTACATGCTACGATAGAATGACAGATACAGTAGCTACATGCTACGATAGAATGACAGATACAGTAGCTACATGCTACGATAGAATGACAGATTCAGTAGCTACATGCTACGATAGAATGACAGATTCAGTAGCTACATGCTACGATAGAATGACAGATTCAGTAGCTACATGCTACGATAGAATGACAGATACGGTAGCTACATGCTACGATAGAATGACAGATACAGTAGCTACATGCTACGATAGAATGACAGATTCAGTAGCTACAGATACAGTAGCTACATGCTACAGATACAGTAGCTACATGCTACGATAGAATGACAGATACAGTAGCTACATGCTACGATAGAATGACAGATACAGTAGCTACATGCTACGATAGAATGACAGATTCAGTAGCTACATGCCACGATAGAATGACAGATACCGTAGCTACATGCTACGATAGAATGACAGATACAATAGCTACATGCTACGATAGAATGACAGATACAGTAGCTACATGCTACGATAGAATGACAGATACAGTAGCTACATGCTACGATAGAATGACAGATACAGTAGCTACATGCTACGATAGAATGACAGATTCAGTAGCTACATGCTACGATAGAATGACAGATTCAGTAGCTACATGCTACGATAGAATGACAGATTCAGTAGCTACATGCTACGATAGAATGACAGATACGGTAGCTACATGCTACGATAGAATGACAGATACAGTAGCTACATGCTACGATAGAATGACAGATTCAGTAGCTACAGATACAGTAGCTACATGCTACAGATACAGTAGCTACATGCTACGATAGAATGACAGATACAGTAGCTACATGCTACGATAGAATGACAGATACAGTAGCTACATGCTACGATAGAATGACAGATTCAGTAGCTACATGCCACGATAGAATGACAGATACAGTAGCTACATGCTACGATAGACTGACAGATACAGTAGCTACATGCTACGATAGAATGACAGATTCAGTAGCTACATGCTACGATAGAATGACAGATTCAGTAGCTACATGCTACGATAGAATGACAGATTCAGTAGCTACATGCTACGATAGAATGACAGATACAGTAGCTACACACTACGATAGAATGACAGATACAGTAGCTACATGCCACGATAGAGTGACAGATACCGTAGCTACATGCTACGATAGAATGACAGATACATTAGCTACATGCTACGATAGAATGACAGATACAGTAGCTACATGCTACGATAGAATGACAGATTCAGTAGCTACATGCTACGGTAGAATGACAGATACAGTAGCTACAGATTCAGTAGCTACATGCTACGATAGAATGACAGATACAGTAGCTACATGCTACGATAGAATGACAGATACAGTAGCTACATGCTACGATAGAATGACAGATTCAGTAGCTACATGCTACGATAGAATGACAGATTCAGTAGCTACATGCTACGATAGAATGACAGATACAGTAGCTACAGATTCAGTAGCTACATGCTACGATAGAATGACAGATACAGTAGCTACAGATTCAGTAGCTACATGCTACGATAGAATGACAGATACAGTAGCTACTTGCTACGATAGAATGACAGATACAGTAGCTACATGCTACATTTGAATGACAGATACAGTAGCTACATGCTACGATAGACAGATACAGTAGCTACAGAGAGACAAGCCCCCCTCAGAGAGAGAGAGGCACAGCTTAATGGGAGCTCTCACGTTTTTTAACATGTTTTTATTTGTATTTTTACAAAAGGATAGTTTTGAAGTTAGATAAACTTGGATTTTTTGGCGGGTACATATGCTGGATGCTACCCTCAACTGCATGGACTTCACTCTAGATCAGAACTCCAAACCTACAACCTAATTTTGACCAAAATTAACCGGAGAGATTACTGCCTCTCTCCCCCTGTCTGGTACCGGTACCTCCACCACACTCACCCCTCTCTGTTCACCGTCTGTCCTGGTCTGTCTCCCCATGTCTGGTACAGGTACCTCCACCACACTCACCCCTCTCTCCCTGGTCTGTCTCCCCCTGTCTGGTACAGGTACCTCCACCACACTCACCCCTCTCTCCCTGGTCTGTCTCCCCCTGTCTGGTACAGGTACCTCCACCACACTCACCCCTCTCTCCCTGGCCTGTCTCCCCCTGTCTGGTACAGGTACCTCCACCACACTCACCCCTCTCTCCCTGGCCTGTCTCCCCCTGTCTGGTACAGGTACCTCCACCACACTCACCCCTCTCTCCTGAGCTTTCTATCACCTCCTCACCTTTCTCTCACCTCGTAGGGGCGAGTGACTCTGAACTGACAATGGCTTGCCTCAAGTCGTTATATATTTTATTGTTTTATTGTGCATTTTGCTATTTGCCTCATGGCTCCTTCATACTTTGTTGACTACAAACTTTCTTTACCCAACCGTGGGACAGACTGTTTGTTCCCACACTCAGGACTCTGACTCTATTGGTTACACAGACGTTTGGCCTCCCATCCTACTCTAACCACCTCTCGCCGGCTTTGTATTCATGTTTCCTGATGAAATTGCTGTACAATATGATCTTGTTACCATCTGATGCACATTCAGATGTCATAAATCAGCACTGCAGAGCTCTCCCTGTCTTCTGCCGTGCCTTGATTGTATTACTGCTGATTATATCTGGAAATGTGCATGTACACCCTGGCCCATCTACTGTTTCTAGCCCCATTTCTGACTTGTGCTCTGATATCTGCTTCACTGATTTCTGCTCTCGTAAAAGCCTGGGTTTTCTGCACGTTAACACTAGAAGCTTATTACCTAAAATGGATCAATTGAAAGTGTGGATTCACAGCTCCAATCCAGGTGTGTTGGTCATTACTGAGACGTGGTTAAGAGAGTGTTTTGAGTACTGATGTTAACCTTTCTGGTTATAACCTTTTTTGGCAAGACAGATCTTCCAAAGGTGGGGGAGTGGCAATCTTTACCAAGGATCACCTTCAGTGCTCAGTTGTCCCCACTAAGTCTGGCTCCAAACAATTTGATTTGCTACCATGTTGTTGTTATGTTGTGTTGCTAACATGCTGTGTTGTCATGTGTTGCTGCCTTGCTATGTTCTTGTCTTAGGTATCTCTTTATGTAGTGTTGTGTTGTCTCTCTTGTTGTGATTGATGTGTGTTTTGTCCTATATTTATATTGTATGTATTTTCTAGTTTCTATCCCCCTTCCCCATAGGAGCCCTTTTGGTAGGCTGTCATTGTAAATAAGAATTTGTTCTTAACTGACTTGCCTAGTTAAATAAAGGTTTAAATAAAAAATAAAAAGCTCCATGTTACGATAGAATGACAGATACAGTAGCTACATGCTACGATAGGAGCTACATGCTACAGATACGGTAGCTGCATGCTACAATAGAATGACAGATACAGTAGCTACATGCTACTATAGGAGCTACATGCTACAGATAGGGTAGCTACATTCTATGATAGAATGACAGATACAGTAGCTACAGATACAGTAGCTACATGCTACGGTAGAATGACAGATCGGGTAGCTACATGCTACTATAATAGCTACATGCTACAGATACGGTAGCTACATGCTACGATAGAATGACAGATACAGTAGCTACATGCTACGATAGAATGACAGATTCAGTAGCTACATGCTACGATAGAATGACAGATACAGTAGCTACATGCTACGATAGAATGACAGATACAGTAGCTACATGCTACGATAGAATGACAGATTCAGTAGCTACATGCTACGATAGAATGACAGATTCAGTAGCTACATGCTACAATAGAATGACAGATACAGTAGCTACAGATTCAGTAGCTACATGCTACGGTAGAATGACAGATCGGGTAGCTACATGCTACTATAATAGCTACATGCTACAGATACGGTAGCTACATGCTACGATAGAATGACAGATACAGTAGCTACATGCTACGATAGAGTGACAGATACAGTAGCTACATGCTACGATAGACAGAAAAATAGTAGCTACAAAACATTAGGAACACCTTCCTAATATTGAGTTGCTCCCCCTTTTGTCCTCGGAACAGCCTCAATTTTTCAGGGCATAGACTCTACAAGGTGTCAAGCGTTCAACAGGGATGCTGGCCCATGTTGACTCCAATGCTTCCCAAGTTGTGTCAAGTTGGCTGGATGTCCTTTGGGTGGTGAACGGTGACATCAATAAGGATTCACCTGGTCAGTCTGTCATGGAAGCGTAGCTGTTCCTACTGTTTTGTACACTCAAGTGTATTTGGACAATGAAGCTAAAATTATACATGTGTCTCTATACTCCAGCATTTTTGGCTTTGAAATCAAATGTTTCATATGAGGCGACAGTACAGAATGTCACCTTTTATTTATGGGTATTTTCATACATATCTATTTTACCGTTTAGAAATTAAAGTACTATATGTACAGCACATTATCAAAAGTATGTGGACAACTGCTCATCCAACATCTCATTCCAACATCATGGGCATTAATATGGAGTTGGTCCCCCCTTTGCTGCTATAACAGCCTCCACTCTTCTGGGAAGGCTTTCCATCCGATGTTGGAACATTGCTGCGGGGGACTTGCTTCCATTTAGCCACAAGAGCATTAGTGAAGTCGGGCACTGATGTTGGGTGATTAGGTCTGGTTCGCAGTCGGCGTTCCAATTCATCCCAAAGGTGTTTGATGGGGTTGAGGTCAGGGCTCTATAAAGGCCTGTCAAGTTCTTTCACACTGATCTCGACAAACCATTTCTGTATGGACCTTGCTTTGTGCACGGGGGCATTGTCATGCTGAAACAGGAAATTGCCTTCCTCAAACTGTTGCCACAAATTTGGAAGCACAGAATGGGATAGAATGTCATTATATGCTGTAGCGTTAAGATTTCCCTTCACTGGAGCTAAGGGGTCTAGCCAGAGACATGAAAAACCGCCCCAGACCATTATTGCTCCTCCACCAAACTTTACAGTTGGCGCTATGCATTGGGGCAGGTAGTGTTCTCCTGGCATCCGTCAAACCCAGATTTGTCCGTTGGACTGCCAGATGGTAAAGCGTGATTCATAATTCCAGAGAATGTGTTTCCACTGTTCCAGTGTCTAATGGCGGCGAGCTTTACGCCACTCCAGCCGATGCTTGGCATTGCGCTAGGTGATCTTAGGCTTGTGTGCGGCTGCTTGGCCATGGAAACCAATTTCATGAAGCTCCCGACGAACAGTTTGTGTGCTGACGTTGCTTCCAGAGGCAGTGAGTGTTGCAACCGAGGACAGACAATTTTAACGCATTAAGCACTTCAGCACTCGGAGGTCCCGTTTTGTGAACTTGTGTGGCCTACCACTTTGCGGCTGAGTCGTTGTTGCTCACAGACGTTTCCACTTCACAATAACAGCACTTACAGTTGACCAAGAAAGCTCTAGCAGGGCAGAAATTTGACGGACTGATTTGTTGGGAAGGTGGCATCCTATGACGGTGCATTGTTGAAAGTCACTGTGCTCTTTAGTAAGGCCATTCTACTGCCAGTGTTTGTCTATGGAGATTGCATGGCGGTGTGCTCGATTTTATACACATGTCAGCAACGATTGTAGCTGAAATAGCTGAATCCACTAGTTTGAAGGGGTGTCCACATACTTTTGTATATATAGTGTATCTATTTCCCCATGTGTATTTGGACAAATAGTTTATCAAATTCGTCTAAAGTTGCTTTTTTTTCTCTCTCACATATTTCTTGCATGTAATGACTACATCAAGTTTGTGACTCTACAAACTCATTGGATGCATTTGCAGTTTGTTTCGGTTGTGTTTGTGGGTTGTGTTTTGGGTTATGTTTTGGGTTGTGTTTTGGGTTGTGTTTTGGGTTATGTTTTGGGTTGTGTTTTGGCTTATGTTTTGCCCGATAGTAACTGATTGGTGAATGATGACTTGAGTCATTTTTATATTAGTATGCCTTTGTTGTGGCCTTGTAAAACACGTCTAACCCTTGTGTGGCAGTATAAATGTTCTATGAACACACATTTCAGAGTTCCAGCAATTTGGTGTTACTAAATATAGGCTGCCAAGAGCTTGATACAGTTTTATAAAATACCAAAATACGGGTACTGACAGTGACAGGAATGAAAAGAAGAAGCGTTGAGCTGAATGTGTCTATCTGAATGTGACTGTTTGTGTGCTTGTGTGTGTGTGTGTGTCAAAACTACTTACCCAGTCTGTTTCTGTAACTCGTACCTTCTCAATGTTTCACCTGACAGACAGTCATGAGGCAGGCGGGTAAAGCTGTCATGTAACTTATAATGTTAAGCAGTAGTGAAAGACTGGTGAGTCTGGTTGGGCCACCACCACACACCCACACAAACACACACACACACACCCAAAACCACGCGTTTAGTGATTGTTAGCCTAAGTGCTGGTCTGAGAACCAGCCAACTGTGTGACAGTTCATTGATCAAGGATAAGGCTGTGTTGTTGTTCTGTCTGCCCTTACCTCACATTGTGTCGTCCCAAATGGCACCTTATTCCCTTCGTAGTGCTCTTCTTCCTTTGGGTCCTGGCGAAATAAGTTGTATTATAAAGGGCACAGAGTGCCATTTGTACATTGATCGAGGGGTTAAGTTAAAACATTTCTCCTACAGTCATATGTTTTATGATTTCTGTGTTGCAAAAGGTCAGGCTAACAGTACGTGCTGCTGTGAACCTCCATTGATGAAGATTTAGCAGCTTTGTTGGTGGTGTGTTTTTGTCTTCACTCGTAATTAGAACGTACTGTGGTTTCTATAGTTTCGGCATTTTTCACCTCACACGATAGTCAATGTTATAAAATAGTTGAAACCCTTACAAGAAGTGTTAAAGCTTTGTTTTTCTTCTCGTAATTTATGAAGTTTAATATTTACACATCGTGTAATATTCTCACTCAACGGTTTGCAAAGATGGTCCACTTCATCTTGATTAGCTCTGTAGCAGGCTGTACTTTAGTGAAGACCACGTGAACCCCACACTGCAACAGAAACCCTAATCCCAAACAATATTAATTGAGCGATTTCTTAAATGTAGGCCCATGTTTGTTTCTAGTCAGTTGTGATGTATATTCTCTTTCTAAGTTGCCAGTGTCAGCATGGTATGTAAATATCAGATTAGTACCACTGTTTCACTTCCCTAAAATAACAACTGGATCGGCATGATAAGAGTGTGTTGATACCATAGGAAAATGGTGCATTACAGTAAAAACAAATGAAAAACACTTACTAGTACTAGTAGGGGGGGGGGGGGGTTGTATGTGTTGATGCCATAGGAACTTGAAAAGGATGAGTTGACTTTATGCCATAGAGAAATATAACAATGAGTTGTTGTCATAGGAATATAAGTACATTGTGTTGTTGTCATAGGAATATAAGTACATTGTGTTGTTGTCATAGGAATATAAGTACATTGTGTTGTTGTCATAGGAATATAAGTACATTGTGTTGTTGTCATAGGAATATAAGTACATTGTGTTGTTGTCATAGGAATATAAGTACATTGTGTTGTTGTCATAGGAATATAAGTACATTGTGTTGTTGTCATAGGAATATAAGTACATTGTGTTGTTGTCATAGGAATATAAGTACATTGTGTTGTTGTCATAGGAATATAAGTACATTGTGTTGTTGTCATAGGAATATAAGTACATTGTGTTGTTGTCATAGGAATATAAGTACATTGTGTTGTTGTCATTGGAAAATGGTGCATTATAGTAAAACCAATGACTAGCTACTTTCTAGTAGAGGTTTTCTGAGTGTGGTGCATTCATGAGAAACATGTCGATGTCATAGGAGAGTGGTGCATCAGCACAGTAAAACCCATGGCTTACTGTCTAGTACAGTAGGGGGATTTTCTGAGTGTGTCGCTGGGTGTGTGTGTGTTGCTCTGTCATTATCTTTGACCTAGATGTACGGGCTCCATTTCTCAATCATTACTCATGCTATGGCCATCATCCTGTCACCTGGACGCTACAGCGTAAACAAATTAGGAGCTGGGTCCCAAAAATATAACAGATGTGACTAATAAGGGATTTACACACACACACACACACACACACACACACACACACACAGAACACACACACACACACACAACACACACACACACACACACACACACACACACACACACACACACACACACACACACACACACACACACACACACACACACACACACACACACACACACACACACAGGGAGCACACACACACACACACAGAGAGAACACACACACAGAGAACACACACACACACACACAGAGAGCACACACGCAGAAAAGTAGGTATTTGGAACACATATTTGGAATAGCCTTTGTGTCAATCTAGATATGGGTAAGCTTTCCAGTGGAGTTTGGAGTATGTTTCGTCAGTCAGGGGATTGAATGTGACATTGTATTATTGTCTAGATGTTGGCCAGCTGTCCTCCACAGCTCTCTGTGGCTTAGTTGGTATCATGAGTCAGACAGTTTCTCATTCCCAGTAAATATACTTTTGGTTTTGAAATCCATTTCTCTGAGTGTCTGATTGACTTTCGGTACTGTAGTTCAAGCAGGTTTAAGCAGGTTCATAAATGATATATAAACTAATGGTTACCAGTTTATAAATTACTTACAAACCCTTTCAGTCCTTTATTAAGTATGGTAGCCTAGTGGTTAGAGTGTTGGGCCAGAAAGGTAAAAATTTGTCGTTCTGCCCCTGAGCAAGGCAGTTAATCCACTGTTCCCCGGGCGCCGTGGATGTCGATTTAAGGCCCACACCTCTCTGATTCAGAGGGGTTGGGTTAAATATGGAAGACACATTTACAGTGGTTGTGTTCCTTCCAGTGTCTGTCTGACTGAAGGTTCTGTGGTTGTGTTCCTTCCTGTGTCTGTCTGACTGAAGGTTCTGTGGTTGTGTTCCTTCCTGTGTCTGTCTGACTGAAGGTTCTGTGGTTGTGTTCCTTCCTGTGTCTGTCTGACTGAAGGTTCTGTGGTTGTGTTCCAGGCTGAAAGGAGCAGTGGCGAAGGGAACAGCCTGAACATTCCGGAGTCAATGTGTCGAGGCAGCTCGGAGAACAACCTAGATCTAGATCTGAGCGGCATCCCAGACTCCCAACGCTACCTAGACTCCTCCCACCGCAGCTTAGACTCCTCCTACCGTTCCCTGCCCCCGGGACTCAACAGCCTGCAGCAGAAGATCCTCCGGGTAAATGAGGAAGTCCTCGGTGAATCACACTTGGACTGAACTATTATTTTTCATTGAATGTCTTGTCTTGATCATCTTGATCATCTTGATATTTCTTAATGTATGCACAAGGCCATAGCAGAATGTCCTTATGGGGATAATAAAGTTCCTTCTGTTATTTTAGGTGACTGAAGAGTTGAAGATTGAGCAGGAGGCTCGTGACGACAATGTGGCTGAGTACCTGAAATTGGTGAACAGTGCCGACAAGCAGCAGGTGTATAACTCAACTTTTTCTTACTCCGACTAACACTTTTAATTTCTTGCTAGCGCTGATTTTGATGAATATAGTGGCTGAAGAAGAAGTACTGAAGAAAGTTTAATTTAGCAATGATTGCGATAAGCGTTTGTTAAACCTACCTGTGATCAAAGCACTGATAGCAAGTCACTCTGGATAGTAGCGTCTGATTGCTGAAAGTCTAATTATTTAAATGTGAAAATGCAGGTGGGACGCATCAAGCAGGTGTTTGAGAAGAAGAACCAGAAGTCAGCCCACAGGTACTGTTTTATATTACCTCTCTGTAACCTTGTTTTTATGTTGTAAAGTGCTGTTGTGACTTTGGGCAAAATGCACTTTAAATCCAATTATAAACGGGACCGCTCAAGCCCTGAATGCTGATTGGCTGACAGCTGTGGTATATCAGACCATATACCACGGGTTTGACAAAACATTTATTTTTACTGCTCTAGTTATGTTGGTAACCAGTTTATAATAGCAACAAGACACCTCTGGGGTTTGTGATATATTGCCAATATACCACGTCTAAGGGCTGTGTCAGGGAAGTCCGCGTTGAGAACAGTCCTTAGCCGTGGTATATTGGCCATATACCACACCTCCTCTTATTGCTTAAATAACTATATGTCAGAAGCATGTTGAATACCTACAGTGGTCTTTCAGAAACAAGCACACCAATACACTGTAAACGTTGAAAACATTCCCCGGATTCTTGATACCTCTTTTTAACCAAAACCAACCGTGCGTTTGATACCGTCTTTTGTGACTTGTGTTGTGACACAGCATCGCCAACATGCAGAAGAAGTTGGAGCAGTATCATAAGAAGATGAAGGACAGCAGTGAGAAGGACGCCAGCTCCAAACACCACAGCGGTCCCAAGGAGACCTCCAAGGACAGGCTGAGTCTCACCAACGTGAGCAGCGGTAGTGGCCGACACCCCACAGACAAGATCAAGACTGTAGGGCCTGGCGTCTCACTCTCACCGCCATTCTTCTTCAGCAAGCCCCGGGACTTTGCCAACCTCCTCAGGTACTGATGCTGTGCTGCTCCAACCGTGTGTGTGTGTGTGTGTGTGTGTGCGTAGGGATACAGATTTATCAGGCCACCATTCGTTGACGTGTGTGTGTGTGTGTGTGTGTGTGTGTGTGTGTGTGTGTGTGTGTGTGTGTGTGTGTGTGTGTGTGTGTGTGTGTGTGTGTGTGTGTGTGTGTGTGTAGGGATACAGATTTATCAGGCCACCATTCGTTGACGTGTGTGTGTGTGTGTGTGTGTGTGTGTGTGTGTGTGTGTGTGTGTGTGTGGATACAGATTTATCAGGCCACCATTCATTGACATGTGTGTGTGTGTGTGTAGGGATACAGATTTATCAGGCCACCATTCGTTGATCTGTGTGTGTGTGTGTGTGTGTGTGTGTGTGTGTGAGCTAACAAAGCCCCCTGGGATTGATTCTGGGTCTCAGACAGAAGTGACAGCTTGTCTCAGTGGATATGGAATCACCATGACATCATACATTGACCTCTGTGTTTCTATGACGATAAATAATTAAAAGTTAATCTTCTCCTCCAGGAACAAGTTTGGCAGTGCCGACAACATCGCCCACCTCAAGACCTCCCTGGACACGCCCAATTCCTTCCGCTGTGAAGGCACTGGGCGGACCCTGAGCGGCAGTGCCACCATCGGGGATGGGAAGACCGCGACCCCCGCCGCCACAACGACCCCCAAGTACACCAGCGACGACGAGTGTTCCTCTGGCACGTCCCTGTCTGCGGACAGCAACGGGAACACCTTGGCTCATGGGGTTGGGCTGGGTCTAGAAGGGGGTTCGGGGGCTGCAGTGACTCCTGGACAGAGCCTGGAGGTTGGGGACGGCCAGGGGAGGCTTGACATGACCATGGAGGAGGTGAGGGAGATCAGGGAGACCCAGGGGCAGCTGGAGGAGGACATGGAGACACTCAGGACCCAGTTCAAGAAAGACTACGGTTTCATCACCCAGACGCTACAGGAGGAAAGATACAGGTGGGGTTACTATAGCAGCAATTGGATCCCATTATAGAGTGTTGTATGAATGTTGTAGGAATGTTGTAGGAATGTTGTAGGAATGTTGTAGGAATGTTGTAAGAATGCTGTAAGAATGTTGTAGGAATGTTGTAAGAATGCTGTAAGAATGTTGTAGGAATGTTGTAAGAATGCTGTTAGAATGTTGTAAGAATGCTGTAAGAATGTTGTAGGAATGTTGTAGGAATGTTGTAGGAATGTTACTGGAGGTGAGCTACAGGTTCAGAACACACAGCATTGGGAACCTCCATTTAAACACAGTAGTATCAGCTACAACAGCTGGAACAACATGGCTGGCATGCTCAGCACCTTGCGTGGTACGTGTATAATACACAGATCATGTCCTCTAAATGCCAAGCTGGGAAAACAGATGTTTATTTGGCTGTTTTGTTCTGCTTGTCCCCAGCAGTTCATGTTGCTATGTACCTAAATTGCCGGTGAATGAGCAAGCGCCATTGTGTATACATTTGTATTTCCTGTTAGGTATGAGTGAATAACCCATTCTTCTTCTATTTTCTGATAGGTATGAGCGGTTGGAGGACCAGCTGAATGACCTGACAGAGCTCCACCAGGCGGAAACAGCCGACCTGAAACAGGAGCTGGCAAGCATCGAGGAGAGAGTAGCCTACCAGGCCTACGAGAGAGCCAGGGATATACAGGTACTATAGGAGGAGAGGAGAGGAGAGGAGAGGAGAGGAGAGGAGAGGAGAGGAGAGGAGAGGAGAGGAGAGGAGAGGAGAGGAGAGGAGAGGAGAGGAGAGGAGGGGAGAGGAGAGGAGAGGAGAGGGATACACAGGTACTATAGGAGGAAAGGGAGGAGAGGGGAGGTGGAGAGGAGAGGAGAGAGTAGTCTACCGGGCCTACTAGAGGGAGATGGATAATCAGGGAGATCTCTTTTCATTCATCAAATGCAGGGTGCACAGTGCACTGTATGGCTGCGAGAATTATTTTAGAGTGGGAACGAAAGTGGGCAGGCAGCCAAACTGTACTGGGGCCCTTTAAAGTGATTATTTGACAGATAAAAACATCATGACTGGTTGTGGTTCAAATAGGGATTCAGTGATTAGACCGCTCAACATGTTACGCCTAGGAGGTCCTGTAGCTGGAAGAAATGTACTTTCACCCTGGATAATAGCTACATACAATCCTTTACCAAGGTCTGGTAATAAACGATAGACAGCGTCCTGTCCTGGTGGTGAACTTGTAACGTCAAGCTGCCTCCCACTACAGAAACAGCTCCTGCATTATGGGCCATTGTTATGGGCCATTGTTATGGGCCATTGTTATGGGCTTTTTTGGCTGAGACAAGTTACTACTTACTTAACTACCAATGTGCCCTTGAGCAAGGCTAAACTGTGGCAGAGGCTCTGCACTACAGTTCACTCTGTGCTTACATAAATGTGTCATGAGTGTGTCTGGGAGGGTTGGGAGACAAATTATTTGCTTTCCAAGATGAACAATAAAGTACTCATCTATTCTAGGAGAAGGAGGACTAGACATATTAAACTCCTTTAATATGAAATCAATCCCATTGCTCCTCTGTTTAAACCCAAGGTTATGTTTGCTAGACAGGCTTTATTGACCACTGTTACCCCCCCCTTCTCTCTCTCCCTCCCCCACTCTTCTCTCTCTCTCCCTCCCTCCCCCCTTCCTCCTCCCTCCCTCCCTCCCTCCCTCCCTCCCTCCCTCCCTCCCTCCCTCCCTCCCTCCCTCCCTACCTCCCTCCCTACCTCCCTCCCTACCTCCCTCCCTCCCCCCCCCCTCCTTCTCCCTCCCTCGCCCCCCCCCACCCTCCTTCTCTCTCCTTCCCCCTCACCCCCCTTCTCCCTCCCCCTTCTCCCTCCCTCCCTCCCTCCCTCCTTCTTTCTCCGACCTATAGGAAGCTCTAGAGTCGTGTCAGACGCGGGTCTCTAAACTAGAGCTCCAGCAGCAGCAACAACAAACTGTACAGCTCGAGTCCAGTGACGCCAGGGTGCTTCTGGGTAAGAGCATCAACATCATGCTCGCCCTCGTCACCGTGATCCTCGTGTGCGTCTCCACGGCCGCCAAGTTCGCCGCACCCCTCCTGAGGAGCCGACGCCACGTGATGGGCACCTTCCTGGGCATGTGTCTGCTGGCGCTATTCTGGAGGAATTGGGAGAATTTTCAGCGTGCTGTGGAGAGTGTCCTGGTGTCAGCCTAATGCTGTCCACAACCACACACAGCAACAAATTATCTCCGGGCGGATCTCAGAGCGCAGAACATCAAAATAGTATATTTATAAGTGATTAGAACCTACAGTGGGGAGGTTCTTCAGTATAGCGTTGGTCCTGGTGCTGTCTGGTAGGGGAGAATGGGTCTGTGAAAACATGGTCACTGACTGGTTAATCTCACCAGCCAGAATAACACTGAATATCAAGTCAATGTGAGGTGCAAGAACAGACATCATAACACGAATGAGAAGGCCGAGAATGTTGTAATCCTTGATTAATGCTGGTTCTCCCAATGTTAAGTCATATCACGAGAGTCTACTTCCTGTTCACTCCTAAGATTTCCATTGGTCAGAAGAGGATGATGCAGTCCACAGCGTCACACTGCAACAAATGATCTCCGGGCTCAGTCAGAACTCCATCAGAATGGTGTATTTGTAAGTGATGAAGATCAGAAGAGGTGGGATCGAGCCTGATGGTTTTAGACAAGGGGATTGGTTACTGACTTACTGTTCATTATACAATAGGATCTCAATCTCCCTTGTCTCTGATGGGATTGGTGGATTGGTCACGGAACATAATCATCAAGCCTGCACAGTTCTGTTGCCTCACTGTCGTCTCATGGTCGGAGATGTTCATCGGTCTTCATGGACGCACACACACACACACACACACACACACACACACACACACACATATATCTTGCTTTATTGTTTTTAATGGTTGTGTCCCATAAGGCACCCTATTCCCTTTATAGTTCACTACTTTAGACCAGAGCCCTATGGGGCCTGTAGTGCACTACTTTAGACCAGAGCCCTATGGGGCCTGTAGTGCACTACTTTAGACCAGAGCCCTATGGGGCCTGTAGTGCACTACTTTAGACCAGAGCCCTATGGGGCCTGTAGTGCACTATATAGCGAGGATGCCATTTGGGATGTACCCTGTGGACTCTGTTTCAGGTCTTACAGACAGACTTCCTTATTGCCTGCAGTCACACGTTTGTCATCTTTTAAAACTGACTTGGTTTGTTTACTTCTTTTATTGGATACATTTTAAAAGTGCAATATGTTGTTTGATACATGTTTTTTTTATGACTTTGTTGTTGTTTTTATTTAGAAAATAATTTATAGAGAAGTGAGGAGGTGCTGTCTGGGGGTGGGGTGGGGTGAGGGGGGTGGGGGGGCCACTGAGGTTTTGTGATAAGACTTCTGCCTGAGACAAAATCAATCCGATGAGGTTATCAGTTTGTATTCCCACCAGGTTATCGCTCCATAAACATCAAGACAATATAAAGACGTGAACGGTGTCACTTCTTCAGTCTCTTACAAAACTCAAATATCTCACGGGATTTTATTCATGCGCTTTTACCGGAATTCCAGTAGTAATAAATCATTTGAATAGCTGAGAAGAGTGGACAGTCTACAACACTGTGATATCAGGGTTATTTTACCATCTTGTGATAGTTGGGTCGTTCCACCGATTCAGTGACTTCTGAGAAGTGTCATTTGGTTAAAAAACTAAACTAAAAAACTTTGATTTCAACAAATGTTTACATTCTGTCATAAAGAGCACATGTTCAACTTAATAAAAACAAACATGTTTTACCATCTCAAGAGTTTACATTTTTTGGGGGTTTTACTATATTAAGTACCAGATAAAGTAACAGGGTTGATGATTTCTTCTTAAATCAGCCATAAATCTCCTTGTGCCCCTCTAGCCTCAACAGGTTTTAAATCAGCCGTACATCTCCTTGTGCCCCCCTAGCCCCAACAGGTTTTAAATCAGCCATACATCTCCTTGTGCCCCCCTAGCCCCAACAGGTTTTAAATCAGCCATACATCTCCTTGTGCCCCCCTAGCCTCAACAGGTTTACAATAAGCCATACATCTCCTTGTGCCCCTCTAGCCCCAACAGGTTTTAAATCAGCCATACATCTCCTTGTGCCCCTCTAGCCCCAACAGGTTTTAAATCAGCCATACAACGAGAGTTCGGTTCATGTAACAGGGTTGACCGGGCGACAGGCGGTGACAGTGGTTAGAGCGACAGGCGGCCTAGTGGTTAGAGCGGCAGGCGGCCTAGTGGTTAGAGCGGCAAGCGGCCTAGTGGTTAGAGCGGCAGGCGGCCTAGTGGTTAGAGCGGCAGGCGGCCTAGTGGTTAGAGCGGCAGGCGGCCTAGTGGTTAGAGCGGCAGGCGGCCTAGTGGTTAGAGCGGCAGGCGGCCTAGTGGTTAGAGCGACAGGCGGCCTAGTGGTTAGAGCGGCAGGCGGCCTAGTGGTTAGAGCGGCAGGCGGCCTAGTGGTTAGAGCGGCAGGCGGCCTAGTGGTTAGAGCGGCAGGCGGCCTAGTGGTTAGAGCGGCAGGCGGCCTAGTGGTTAGAGCGGCAGGCGGCCTAGTGGTTAGAGCGGCAGGCGGCCTAGTGGTTAGAGCGGCAGGCGGCCTAGTGGTTAGAGCGGCAGGCGGCCTAGTGGTTAGAGCGGCAGGCGGCCTAGTGGTTAGAGCGGCAGGCGGCCTAGTGGTTAGAGCGGCAGGCGGCCTAGTGGTTAGAGCGGCAGGCGGCCTAGTGGTTAGAGCGGCAGGCGGCCTAGTGGTTAGAGCGGCAGGCGGCCTAGTGGTTAGAGCGGCAGGCGGCCTAGTGGTTAGAGCGACAGGCGGCCTAGTGGTTAGAGCGGCAGGCGGCCTAGTGGTTAGAGCGGCAGGCGGCCTAGTGGTTAGAGCGGCAGGCGGCCTAGTGGTTAGAGCGGCAGGCGGCCTAGTGGTTAGAGCGACAGGCGGCCTAGTGGTTAGAGCGGCAGGCGGCCTAGTGGTTAGAGCGGCAGGCGGCCTAGTGGTTAGAGCGGCAGGCGGCCTAGTGGTTAGAACGGCAGGCGGCCTAGTGGTTAGAGCGGCAGGCGGCCTAGTGGTTAGAGCGGCAGGCGGCCTAGTGGTTAGAGCGGCAGGCGGCCTAGTGGTTAGAGTGTTGGACTAGTAACCGAAAGCTTGCTGGATCAAATCCCCGAGCTGACAAGATACAAATATGTCATTCTGCCCCTGAGGAAGGCAGTTAACTCATTGTTCCCCGGGCGACGTGGATGTTGAGTACAGCAGCCCCCCGTACCTCTGATTCAGAGGGTTTGGGTTCAATACGGGAGACACATTTCAGTTGGACAACTAACTTTTCCTTAAAATGAGGGACAGACCTAAAGGAATCACTAATTACAATAAATAATCATCTTCAGAAATGATTGCCAAAGCAACAAAATAACTGGGACTTTCAACTGGACGCAAAAGACACTGATTTTGTGGAATGGCCCAGCTCCTCTATTACAGAGGACACTACAGGTGTACTCCACAGTGGACAGAGGACACTATACAGGTGTACTCCACAGTGGACAGAGGACACCATACAGGTGTACTCCACAGTGGTCAGAGGACACTATACAGGTGTACTCCACAGTGGACAGAGGACACCATACAGGTGTACTCCACAGTGGACAGAGGACACTATACAGGTGTACTCCACAGTGGACAGAGGACACTATACAGGTGTACTCCACAGTGGACAGAGGACACTATACAGGTGTACTCCACAGTGGTCAGAGGACACTATACAGGTGTACTCCACAGTGGACAGAGGACACTATACAGGTGTACTCCACAGTGGTCAGAGGACACTATACAGGTGTACTCCACAGTGGACAGAGGACACTATACAGGTGTACTCCACAGTGGACAGAGGACACTATACAGGTGTACTCCACAGTGGTCAGAGGACACTATACAGGTGTACTCCACAGTGGACAGAGGACACTATACAGGTGTACTCCACAGTGGTCAGAGGACACTATACAGGTGTACTTCAAGATGAGTGAGGAGTGTGAGGAGAGGAGAGACTGGTGTGAGGACTAGTATCTAACTGGTATCTGTGTGAGGAGAGGAGAGACTGGTGTGAGGACTAGTATCTAACTGGTATCTGTGTGAGGAGAGGAGAGACTGGTGTGAGGACTAGTATCTAACTGGTACCTGTGTGAGGACTAGTATCTAACTGGTATCTGTGTGAGGAGAGGAGAGACTGGTGTGAGGACTAGTATCTAACTGGTATCTGTGTGAGGAGAGGAGAGACTGGTGTGAGGATTAGTATCTAACTGGTATCTGTGTGAGGAGAGACTGGTGTGAGGACTAGTATCTAACTGGTATCTGTGTGAGGACTGGTATATGTGAGAGGAGAGACTGGTGTGAGAACTAGTATCTAACTGGTATCTGTGAGAGGAGAGACTGGTGTGAGGACTAGTATCTAACTGGTACCTGTGTGAGGAGAGGAGAGACTGGTGTGAGGACTAGTATCTAACTGGTACCTGTGTGAGGACTAGTATCTAACTGGTATCTGTGTGAGGACTAGTATCTAACTGGTATCTGTGTGAGGAGAGGAGAGACTGGTGTGATGACTAGTATCTAACTGGTATCTGTGTGAGGAGAGGAGAGACTGGTGTGAGGACTAGTATCTAACTGGTATCTGTGTGAGGAGAGGAGAGACTGGTGTGAGGACTAGTATCTAACTGGTATCTGTGTGAGGAGAGGAGAGACTGGTGTGAGGATTAGTATCTAACTGGTATCTGTGTGAGGAGAGGAGAGACTGGTGTGAGGACTAGTATCTAACTGGTATCTGTGTGAGGACTGGTATATGTGAGAGGAGAGACTGGTGTGAGAACTAGTATCTAACTGGTATCTGTGAGAGGAGAGACTGGTGTGAGGACTAGTATCTAACTGGTACCTGTGTGAGGAGAGGAGAGACTGGTGTGAGGACTAGTATCTAACTGGTACCTGTGTGAGGACTAGTATCTAACTGGTATCTGTGTGAGGACTAGTATCTAACTGGTATCTGTGTGAGGAGAGGAGAGACTGGTGTGAGGACTAGTATCTAACTGGTATCTGTGTGAGGAGAGGAGAGACTGGTGTGAGGACTAGTATCTAACTGGTACCTGTGTGAGGACTAGTATCTAACTGGTATCTGTGTGAGGAGAGGAGAGACTGGTGTGAGGACTAGTATCTAACTGGTATCTGTGTGAGGAGAGGAGAGACTGGTGTGAGGACTTTCCATTTCAAATACGGACCATATCTTATATTTGTTTGTTTTAATAACCTTTCACCTCTAGTTTGTTGGTTTGTTTGTGTTGTTGTTCATCTGCTGCTGACTATTTACAATATGGGATTCTGGTAATGTTTCATTTTACAACCAGGGTTACAATATTCAGGTCACTCCAGAAGTGGAATTTTGCAACCCTTAGATGGTACTTGATTGGTTCAATGAATCTCAACGAAACCGAAGTATGATATGCAATTATCACGTAATTACCGTTTTAATTTGTAAGTAAACTACACTTCCTGCTAAACGGTGGGTTGTTAAAATGAAGCATTACTGAGATTCTTTGTTTCTCCGTTTTGATGCACCTGGACATGTTCATGCAATGATGATGAATTTGATTTGACTTGTTGTTTTGTTCTCATGTATTATGTGCCTTTCTGTATGTGACAATTCTGTTTAAATTAAACAAACATTTTTAATCTAACAAACCCATTCCATGATTTTTGTCCTTTATTTAACTAGGCAAGTCAATTAAGAACAAATTCTTATTTACAATGACGGACCTACCGGGGAACAGTGAGGTTAACTGCCTTGTTCAGGGGCAGAACGACAGATTTGTTTTTACCTTGTCAGCTCGGGGATTCGATCCAAAAACCTTTCGGTTACTGGCCCAACGCTAGGCTACCTGCCCCATGTGTTTGAATGAGTGTGGACGTGTTGTGGTTGACGGTTTGATTTGCTTGGGAAAAAGTTGTGAATACTACCTTAGTGGTGTGGAGGACAATAATGGTCAAAATAATGAATTAATTGATTAAATTAAATTAAATGAAGTAATTGGTAGTTTATTAATGTCTGACTTTTTGCATGGATTAATATGATCTACCCCACCAGGTGGAGTAAGTGCTTCATCATAGATCATGAAGCATAGTTACTTTGGTGGTGCAACAGCGGCCTCTACTGGTCATAATATATAATTCATGACATGATTGTTAAGTTCTCTCCCATCTGCAATGGGGGAAAACACAGATGACCCCTGCCCCTAACTGACAGTGCAAAACACACACACACACACACACACACACACACACACACACACACACACACACACACACACTAATGACTGTGTACAGTAAACAATTCATATACTGAGCTATATTGTATGGAAATTATTATATATATTATATATTATTATATTATTATTTTATACTAATACATTTACACATTTGAAATATTTTGTTTAACAAATAATACATTTTTTTCCTCAAAAAGGTAGGCCTCAAATTAATGACACTCCTAAATATTTGTTTACATAAAAAGTGTAGTATTTGGTCCAGTGACAACATCAACCTTCTGACTCAGCACACTTGTTGGATGCATTTGTTTTTTGTTCAGGTTGTGTTTCAGATTAATTAGTGACCAATAGAAAATAATGTTAAATAATGTATTGTGTCATTTTGGAGTCACTTTTAAAATATTGTTAATGAGAATAGAATATGTTTCTAAACACTTCTACATTAATGTAGATACTACCATGATTACAGATAGTCATGAATGAACTCCTGCAGCTCTGTCGCACGCTGGGTCTGTACATAGTCGACGGTAGGCTTCGAGGGGACTCCTATGGTAGGTACACCTATAGCTCATCTCTTGGCAGTAGTACTGTAGACTACTTTATCACTGACCTCAACCTAGAGTCTCTCAGAGCGTTCACAGTCAGCCAACTAACACCCCTGTCAGATCACAGCAAAATCACAGTCTACTTGAACAGAGCAATACTAAATCATGAGGCATCAAAGCCAAAAGAGATGAACAATATTAAGAAATGCTATAGATGGAAGGAGAGTAGTGTGGAAATCTACCAAAAAACTATTGGGCAACAACAAATTCAATCTCTTCTTGACAACTTCCTGGACAAAATGTTTCACTGTAATAGTGAAGGTGTAAACTTGGCAGTAGAAAACCTAAACAGTATATTTGACCTCTCAGCTTCGCTATCAAAGCTAAAAATGTCAAACAGACAACCGAAGAAAATGAACAACAATGACAAATGGTTTGATGAAGAATGCAAAAACCTAAGAAAGAAATTGAGAAACCTGTCCAACCAACTACATAGAGACCCCAAAAACCTGAGTCCACACCATCGCCATGGTGAATCCCTAAAACAATACAGAAATACACTACGGAAAAAGAAGGAACAGCAAAAAAAAATAATCAGCTCAATTTAATTGAAGAATCCATAGACTCGAACCACTTCTGGGAAAATTGGAAAACACTAAACAAACAACAACACAAAGAATTATCCATCCAAAACAGAGATGTATGGGTAAACCACTTCTCCAATCTTTTTGGCTCTATAACAAAGAACAAACAGCAAAACCATATACAAGATCAAATACAGATCTTAGAATCAACTATTAAAGAATACCAGAACCCACTGGATTCTCCAATGACCTTGAATGAGCTACAGGACAAAATAAAAACCCTCCAACCCAAAAATTATCAAATATACAGACCACACATTCCAAAAACTCTTTAACATCATACTTAGCTCTGGCATCTTCCCCAATATTTGGAACCACGGACTGATCACCCCAATCCACAAAAGTGGAGACAAATTTGACCCCAATAACTACCGTGGGATATGTGTCAACAGCAACCTTGGGAAAATCCTCTGCATTGCGGAAAAACATACAACATTATAAAATCTATTTACACAAACAAAAAGTGTGTGGTTAAAATTGGCAAAAAACACACATTTCTTCCCACAGGGCCGTGGGGTGAGACAGGGATGCAGCTCTTCAACATATATATCAGCGAATTGGCGAGGCACCAGCACAGTCTGCAGCACCCGGCCTCACCCTACTAGAATCTGAAGTCAAATGTCTACTGTTTGCTGATGATCTGGTGCTTCTGTCCAAGGAGGGCCTACAGCAGCACCTAGATATTCTGCACAGATTCTGCCAGACTTGGGCCTTGACAGTAAATCTCAGTTAGACCAAAATAATGGTGTTCCAAAAAGGGTCCAGTCGCCAGGACCCGAAATACAAATTCTATCTAGACACCGTTGCCCTAGAACACATAAAAAATTATGCATACCTCGGCCTAAACATCAGCGCCACAGGTAACTTCCACAAAGCTGTGAACGATCTGAGAGACAAGGCGAGAAGGGCATTCTATGTCATCAAAAGGAACATAAAATTCAACATACCAATTAGGATCTGGCTAAAAATACTTGAATCAGTTATAGAACCCATTGCCCTTTATGGTTGTGAGGTCTGAGGTCCGCTCACCAACCAAGAATTCACAAAATGGGACAAACACCAAATTGAGACTCTGCATGCAGAATTCTGCAAAAATGATCCTCTGTGTACAACGTAAAACACCAAATAATGCATGCAGAGCAGAATTAGGCTGATACCCACTAATTATCAAAATCCAGAAAAGAGCTGTTTAACCACCTAAAAGGAAGCGATTCCCAAAGCTTCCATAACAAAGCCATCCCCTACAGAGAGAAGAACCTGGAGAAGAGTCCCCTAAGCAAGCTGGTCCTGGGGCTCTGTTCACAAACACAAACACACCCCACAGAGCCCCAGGACAACAGCACAATTAGACCCAACCAAATCATGAGAAAACAAAAAGATAGTTACTTGACACATTGGAAAGAATTAACAAAAAAACAGAGCAAACTAGAATGCTATTTGGCCCTAAACAGAGAGTACACAGCGGCAGAATACCTGACCACTGTGACTGACCCAAACTTAAGACTATGTACAGACTCAGTGAGCATAGCCTTGCTATTGAGAAAGGCCTCCATAGGCAGACCTGGTTCTCAAGAGAAGACAGGCTATGTGCTCACTGCCCACAAAATGAGGTGGAAACTGAGCTGCACTTCCTAACCTCCTGCCCAATGTATGACCATATTAGAGACACATATTTCCCTCAGATTACACAGATACACAAACAAACCCAATTTTGATAAACTCCCATATCTACTGGGTGAAATACCACAGTGTGCCATCACAGCAGCAAGATTTGTGACCTGTTGCCACAAGAAAAGGGCAACCAGTGAAGAACAAACACCATTGTAAATACAACCCATATTTATGCTTATTTATTTTATATTGTGTCCTTTAACCATTTGCACATCGTTACAGCACTGTACAGTGCCTTATGAAAGTATTCGGCCCCCTTGAACTTTGCGACCTTTTGCCACATTTCAGGCTTCAAACATAAAGATATAAAACTGTATTTTTTTGTGAAGAATCAACAACAAGTGGGACACAATCATGAAGTGGAACGACATTTATTGGATATTTCAAACTTTTTTAACAAATCAAAAACTGAAAAATTGGGCGTGCAAAATGATTCAGCCCCCTTAAGTTAATACTTTGTAGCGCCACCTTTTGCTGCGATTACAGCTGTAAGTCGCTTGGGGTATGTCTCTATCAGTTTTGCACATCGAGAGACTGAGGTTGGATGGAGAGCATTTGTGAACAGCAGTTTTCAGTTCTTTCCACAGATTCTCGATTGGATTCAGGTCTGGACTTTGACTTGGCCATTCTAACACCTGGATATGTTTATTTTTGAACCATTCCATTGTCGATTTTGCTTTATGTTTTGGATCATTGTCTTGTTGGAAGACAAATCTCCGTCCCAGTCTCAGGTCTTTTGCAGACTCCATCAGGTTTTCTTCCAGAATGGTCCTGTATTTGGCTCCATTCATCTTCATCAATTTTAATCATCTTCCCTGTCCCTGCTGAAGAAAAGCAGGCCCAAACCATGATGCTGCCACCACCATGTTTGACAGTGGGGATGGTGTGTTCAGCTGTGTTGCTTTTACGCCAAACATAACGTTTTGCATTGTTGCCAAAAAAGTTAAATTTTGGTTTCATCTGACCAGAGCACCTTCTTCCACATGTTTGGTGTGTCTCCCAGGTGGCTTGTGGCAAACTTTAAACAACACTTTTTATGGATATCTTTAAGAAATGGCTTTCTTCTTGCCACTCTTCCATAAAGGCCAGATTTGTGCAATATACGACTGATTGTTGTCCTATGGACAGAGTCTCCCACCTCAGCTGTAGATCTCTGCAGTTCATCCAGAGTGACCATGGGCCTCTTGGCTGCATCTCTGATCAGTCTTCTCCTTGTATGAGCTGAAAGTTTAGAGGGACGGCCAGGTCTTGGTAGATTTGCAGTGGTCTGATACTCCTTCCATTTCAATATTATCGCTTGCACAGTGCTCCTTGGGATGTTTAAAGCTTGGGAAATCTTTTTGTATCCAAATCCGGCTTTAAACTTCTTCACAACAGTATCTCGGACCTGCCTGGTGTGTTCCTTGTTCTTCATGATGCTCTCTGCGCTTTTAACGGACCTCTGAGACTATCACAGTGCAGGTGCATTGATACGGAGACTTGATTACACACAGGTGGATTGTATTTATCATCATTAGTCATTTAGGTCAACATTGGACCATTCAGAGATCCTCACTGAACTTCTGGAGAGAGTTTGCTGCACTGAAAGTAAAGGGGCTGAATAATTTTGCACGCCCAATTTTTCAGTTTTTGATTTGTTAAAAAAGTTTGAAATATCCAATAAATGTCGTTCCACTTCATGATTGTGTCCCACTTGTTGTTGATTCTTCACAAAAAAATACAGTTTTATATCTTTATGTTTGAAGCCTGAAATGTGGCAAAAGGTCGCAAAGTTCAAGGGGGCCGAATACTTTCGCAAGGCACTGTATATAATATGACATTTGTAATGTCTTTATTATTTTGGAACTTCAATGAGTGTAATGTTTACTGTTCATTTGTATTGTTTATTTCACTTTTGTATAGTCTCTACTTCACTTGCTTTGGCAATGTCAACACATGTTTCCCATGCCAGTAAAGGCCCTTGAATTGATAGTGAGAGAGAGAGACATAGAGAGGGAGAGAGAAACAGCTGAGCGAGAGAGAGAGAGAGACAGAGAGAGACAGCAGAGAGAGAGAGAGAGAGAGCACAGAGAGAGATTTAACTAGGCAAGTCAGTTAAGAATAAATTATTATTTACAATGACGGCCTACCAAAAGGCAAAAGGCCTCCTGCGGGGACAGGAACTGGGATAAATAAAAATCTAGGACAAAACACACATCACGACAGGAGAGACAACACAACACTACATAAAGAGAGACCTGAGACAACAACACAACATGACAAAACATCAGATAACGTTACCTGTATGAGTGACAGTCCATGTTTACCAGTACATGACTTAAAGCACATTTCATAGTTTATACTGTATATTGTTATTGTGTATATATTTCCAATCATAACTATTTTTTTTAACGACTTTATTATTTAGCTATTCGTGTATATTATTGTTTAGGAGAGCTTGCAAGTAAGCATTTCACTGTAGTTTACACCCTGTATCCTGTGCATGCGACAAATTAACTTTGATTTTGATGCAACTCACCATTCATATCAGCTGTCGTGGTCAATAGAATAGTTGACTGACTTGACCACCACGATCTAGTCATCATTGGCGTTAAGATGAACTACCTTAAATGTAATTATTCATCACGGTCCTGATAAATGAACACTAGAGAAGTATGTTACTTTTCCTTTACAACGGCAGGTGGTGCACCGTTCCTGGAGGTACTGCAATACCAGGTCGATGCGTGGAGTGGACGGAGCAAGCCCCTATTCCATCTCCCTATTCCAAAAATCAATGTAATATATGGTCCCCAGATAGGGGACGTATCAGATATGAAACTGATAAGAACAGATTTTTTTTTTTTTTTTTTTTAAGTTTTATTGACACAATTCCTTTAAAAACAGCTCATTCATTTTATACATCATTTCATACACATAAAAACGGCAATAAGGCATAAAACACAGCATTTGAAAGTTACATTTAAATTAGCTAAAAAGTACATGTTGTTAAAACCAATGAAAACAACCATGAATAAAAGTACTTTCCTTGTAAAAACATCAAATCTGTAAAAGCCATTTAAAATGTGTACTAATGATCTAACAAAGGTAAAACATTTTTAAGACATGAAAAACATGTTAAAAAGCCACTTTGTTAAAAGGCTGTCTTCAGTCCCTTGTACAGGAACGGGGTGAGTCTTTATCAAACTCGCCTCATCCTGCTCTTCTGAATAAATTACCGTCCCTTCCTTCGGGGCGCAGAGGAGATCCCTCCCCTAGGCGCATCGCCTTAGGCGCCGCAGCGCTGTCAGGCCGTGGCCGCCGGGACCTATGGTGTTGTGGGGGACCCTTCGCCTGGGGTCGAGGCCCCCTTCCTTCCGTACCACCCCAGGGCTTCCGTGGCTACCATGGCCACTGCCTGGGGGGTGGTCTTTATGGTTTTCCCTACCAGCAGGTTGCGGGAGGACCACAGTGCTTCCTTCAAGCACGTGAGGGTGGGCCATACAGCACGAGCTGAGGCGTTAGGTCCTCCCCTGCTGGCAGACACGGGGTGATCAGGGGGCCTGCTTCCTTCCACAGGTCCCTGGCAGCTCTGCACTCCCAGAGCATGTGCCTCACCGACACTTCTTGGCCGCAGCCTGGTCGGGGGCACACGGATGTCCTCGCCATGCCCCGTGAGTGCATAACGGCCCTGACCGGGAGGATCTCGTGGGCGACCATCCAGGACAGGTCCCGATGCCGATTCAGGAGAGCTCCTGGGCAGCCACTACACAGCGTTACATCTGACTTTTGCCACCTCCCCGGCCAACAACAAGACTCAGGCCCTCGCACGGTTCTGGCTGGGATCTTACATCAGGACCCTGAGGCTGATCCCAGTCGACCTGCGAGGCCCAGTCTCTTTCCTGCTACCCACGCACTACGTCCAGCTCCAGAAGTTTTTAAGACATTTTCAACTGGAAAAAGAAACAGTCACGGTCTTAACAAAACACCGCTCTCTTCTCTCTCTTGTGCAGGATCGGGAACCAGTGTGTCCAGTGCGCGGGCTCACTATAGGTGAGCACACAACGGTTTGGCGCAACGTGGCCCATCCTGCTCTCCTGAATCGGCATCGGGACCTGTCCTGGATGGTCGCCCACGAGATCCTCCCGGTCAGGGCCGTTTATGCACTCACGGGGCATGGCGAGGACATCCGTGTGCCCCCGACCAGGCTGCGGCCAAGAAGAGTCGGTGAGGCACATGCTCTGGGAGTGCAGAGCTGCCAGGGACCTGTGGAAGGAAGCAGGCCCCTTGATCACCCCGTGTCTGCCAGCAGGGGAGGACCTAACGCCTCAGCTCGTGCTGTATGGCCCACCCTCACGTGCTTGAAGGAAGCACTGTGGTCCTCCCGCAACCTGCTGGTAGGGAAAACCGTAAAGACCACCCCCCAGGCAGTGGCCATGGTAGCCACGGAAGCCCTGGGGTGGTACGGAAGGAAGGGGGGCCTCCACCCCAGGCGAAGGGTCCCCCACAACACCATAGGTCCCGGCGGCCACGGCCTGACAGCGCTGCGGCGCCTAAGGCGATGCGCCTAGGAGAGGGATCTCCTCTGCGCCCCGAAGGAAGGGACGGTAATTTATTCAGAAGAGCAGGATGAGGCGAGTTTGATAAAGACTCACCCCGCTCCTGTACAAGGGACTGAAGACAGCCTTTTAACAAAGTGGCTTTTTAACATGTTTTTCATGTCTAAAAAATGTTTCACCTTTGTTAGATGAGTAGTACACATTTTAAATGGCAACATTTGATCTTAGCCAACAGGCCGAGAAGCGATACCGTAACGTTTCCGGGGGGTAGGTCCGATTCTCGGACACGTCAAAGTCGTTAATGGTTATACCAAAATGAACTCTGTAAACTTTCAACCAAATATCAAAGATCATACTGTTAAAAACGGTGACATAAACTGGGAGTTGATCAACGTCGGAAATAATCACTTTTGACTGTTACAAAGTAACACATTGGGAGGTTCCTCAGTCACGGCGTCATCCACCCTCCAATCGGACACGAGAGAAAGCCTTGTTGAATTAAAACCAGATTAACAGCTAAATTGGAATAATAATACATGAAATACTGGTGGGGGAAACAATTTGGAGATAATTATATTGACAATAACATTTGATTTTTTTCAAATATCTCTGGTATCAGTAAAACAAAGTAACGGAAGTAATTGTCCACTTGGTGACGCCAGAGATCCACCGACCGTCGCCCTGTCCAAGCTGTACAACAAGCGTCTAAGGCACTGCATCTCAGTGCTACATGCGTCACTACAGACACCCTGGTTCGAATCCAGGCTGTATCACAACCGGCCGTGATTGGGAGTCCCATAAGGCGCTGCACAATTGGCCCATAGACCAATAGACCGTCATTGTAAATAAGAATTTGTTCTTAAGTTCTTAACTGACTTGCCTGGTTAAATAAAGGTTCAATAAAATAATAAATAAAAATAAAAACATTCTAAAGCGCATACATCAGCTCGACAGGTTAAGCCCTACAGGTTTAGCCCTACAGGTTTAGCCCTACAGGTTTAGCCCTACAGGTTTAGCCCTACAAGTTAAGCCCTACAGGTTTAGCCCTACAGGTTTAGCCCTACAGGTTTAGCCCTACAAGTTAAGCCCTACAGGTGTAGCCCTACGGGTTTAGCCCTACAGGTTTAGCCCTACAGGTTTAGCCCTACAGGTTTAGCCCTACAAGTTAAGCCCTACAGGTTTAGCCCTACAGGTTTAGCCCTACAGGTTTAGCCCTACAAGTTAAGCCCTACAGGTTTAGCCCTACAGGTTTAGCCCTACAGGTTTAGCCCTACAAGTTAAGCCCTACAGGTTTAGCTCTACAGGTTTAGCCCTACAAGTTTAGGCCTACAAGTTTAGCCCTACAAGTTAAGCCCTACAGGTTAAGCCCTACAGGTGTAGCCCTACAGGTTAAGCCCTACATGTTTAGCCCTACAAGTTTAGCCCTACAGGTTTAGCCCTACAAGTTTAGCCCTACAGGTTAAGCCCTACAGGTTTAGCCCTACCGGTTTAGCCCTACAGGTTAAGCCCTACATGTTTAGCCCTACGGGTTTAGCCCTACGGGTTTAGCCCTACAAGTTAAGCCCTACAGGTTTAGACCTACAGGTTTAGCCCTACAGGTTTAGCCCTACAGGTTTAGCTCTACAGGTTTAGCCCTACAGGTTTAGCCCTACAGGTTTAGCCCTACAAGTTAAGCCCTACAGGTTTAGACCTACAGGTTTAGCCCTACAGGTTTAGCCCTACAAGTTAAGCCCTATAGGTTTAGCCCTACAGGTTAAGCCCTACAGGTGTAGCCCTACAGGTTAAGCCCTACAGGTTTAGCCCTACAGGTTTAGCCCTACAGGTTTAGCCCTACAAGTTTAGCACTACATGTTAAGCCCTACAGGTTTAGCCCTACCGGTTTAGCCCTACGGGTTTAGCCCTACGGGTTTAGCCCTACAGGTTTAGCTCTACAGGTTAAGCCCTACAGGTTAAGCCCTACAGGTTTAGCCCTACAGGTTAAGCCCTACAGGTTAAGCCCTACAGGTTAAGCCCTACAGGTTAAGCTCTACAGGTTTAGCCCTACAGGTTAAGCTCTACAGGTTTAGCCCTACAGGTTAAGCTCTGCAGGTTTAGCCCTACAGGTTTAGCCCGACAGGTTAAGCCCTACAGGTTTAGCCCGACAGGTTAAGCCCTACAGGTTTAGCCCTACAGGTTTAGCCCTACAGGTTTAGGCCTACAGGTTTAGCCCTACAGGTTAAGCCCTACAGGTTTAGCCCTACAGTTTAAGCCCTACAGGTTTAGCCCTACAGGTTTAGCCCTACAGGTTTAGACCTACAGGTTTAGCCCTACAGGTTTAGCCCTACAAAATGCATTCAGAATAATGGCACAGCTATTTATATCCTATTTCACTGTGGAAAAATATATCTAATATACAGTCCCCAGATATATGGTCCCCAGGTCGCAATTGTAAATGAGAACTTGTTCTCAACTTGCCTACCTGGTTAAATAAAGGTAAAATAAAAAATAAATAAATAAAAAGAACAGATTTATTTTATTTGAGAATTTTTTTTCTTAAAATACCTCATACTTTTACATAATCATTTGTACACCATTAAAATGGCGTAAAATGCATAAAAACTGCATTTAAACATTATGATATGTTAAAATAAGTACTTTTAGAGAGAGAGAGACACAGAGAGAGAGAGAGACATAGTGAGACATAAAGAGAGAGAACAAGCGAGAGAGGGAGAGAGACAGGAGAGAGAAAGAAACAGCAGAGAGAGAAACAGCAGACAGCAGAGAGACGTAGAGAGAGAGAGACAGCAGAGAGAGAGTTGTAGAGAGAGAGAGACAGCAGAGAGAGAGTTGTAGAGAGAGAGAGACAGCAGAGAGAGATGTAGAGAGAGAGAGACAGCAGAGAGAGACATAGAGAGAGAGACAGCAGAGAGACAGAGACAGCAGAGAGAGAGACGTAGAGAGAGAGAGACAGCAGAGAGAGACGTAGAGAGAGAGACAGCAGTGAGAGAGAGAGACAGCAGAGAGAGAGACGTAGAGAGAGAGACAGCAGAGAGAGACGTAGAGAGAGAGAGACAGCAGAGAGAGAGAGACAGCAGAGAGAGAGACGTAGAGAGAGAGAGAGACAGCAGAGAGAGAGACGTAGAGAGAGCGACGTAGAGAGAGAGACGTAGAGAGAGAGAGACAGAAAGAGAGACGTAGAGAGAGAGACAGAGAGAGAGACATAGCGAGAGAGAGAGACAGAGAGAGAGACGCAGGGAGAGAGAGACAGAGAGAGAGACATAGAGAGAGAGAGACGTAGAGAGAGAGACGTAGAGTGAGAGAGACAGAGAGAGAGAGACGTAGAGAGAGAGAGACAGAGAGAGAGACGTAGAGAGAGAGAGACAGAGAGAGACGTAGAGAGAGAGAGACAGAGAGAAACGTAGAGAGAGAGAGACAGAGAAAGAGACGTAGAGAGAGAGAGACAGAGAGAGAGACGTAGAGAGAGAGACAGAGAGAGAGACGTAGAGAGAGAGAGACAGAGAGAGAGACGTAGAGAGAGAGAGAGACAGAGAGAGAGACAGCAGAGACAGCAGACAGCAGAGAGAGAAACAGCAGAGAGAGAGACAGCAGAGAGAGAGACATCAGAGAGAGAGACAGCCGAGAGAGAGACAGCAGAGAAAGAGAGACAGCAGAGAGTGAGAGACAGCAGAGAGAGAGACGTAGAGAGAGAGAGACAGCAGAGAGAGCGACAGCAGAGAGAGAGACAGAGAGAGAGACAGCAGAGAGAGAGACAGCAGAGAGAGACAGAGAGATAGAAAACCAAAGAAAATAACAATAATGACAAATGGTTTGATGAAGAATGCAAAAATCTAAGAAAGAAATTGAGAAACCTGTCCAACCAAAAACATAGAGACCCGGAAAACCTGAGTCTACGCCTTCACTATGGTGAATCACTAAAACAATACAGAAATACACTACGGAAAAAGAAGGAACAGCACGTCAGAAATCAGCTCAATGTAATTGAAGAATCCATAGACTCTAACCACTTCTGGGAAAATTGGAAAACACTAAACAAACAACAACACAAAGAATTATCTATCCAAAATGGAGATGTATGGGTAAACCACTTCTCCAATCTTTTTGGCTCCATAACAAAGAATAAAGAGCAAAAACATATACATGATCAAATACAGATCTTAGAATCAACTATTAAAGACTACCAGAACCCACTGGATTCTCCAATTACATTGAATGAGTTACAGGACAAAATAAAAACCCTCCAACCCAAAAAGGCCTGTGGTGTTGATGGTATCCTCAATGAAATGATCAAATATACAGACAACAAATTCCAATTGGCTATACTAAAACTCTTTAACATCATCCTTAGCTCTGGCATCTTCCCCAATATTTGGAACCAAGGACTGACCACCCCAATCCACAAAAGTGGAGACAAATTTGACCCCAATAACTACCGTGGAATATGCGTCAAGAGTAACCTTGGGAAAATCCTCGGCATTATCATTAACAGCAGACTCGTACATTTCCTCAATGAAAACAATCTACTGAGCAAATGTCAAATTGGCTTTTTACCAAATTACCGTACAACAGACCATGTATTCACCCTGCACACCCTAATTGACAACCAAACAAACCAAAACAAAGGCAAAGTCTTCTCATGCTTTGTTGATTTCAAAAAAGCCTTCGACTCAATTTGGCATGAGGGTCTGCTATACAAACTGATGGAAAGTGGTGTTGGGGGTAAAACATACAACATTATAAAATCCATGTACACAAACAACAAGTGTGCGGTTAAAATTGGCAAAAAACACACACATTTCTTCACACAGGGTCGTGGGGTTAGACAGGCATGCAGCTTAAGCCCCACCCTCTTCAACATATATATCAACGAATTGGCGCAGGCACTAGAAAAGTCTGCAGCACCCGGCCTCACCCTACTAGAATCCGAAGTCAAATGTCTGCTGTTTGCTGATGATCTGGTGCTTCTGTCACCAACCAAGGAGGGCCTACAGCAGCACCTAGATCTTATGCACAGATTCTGTCAGACCTGGGCCATGACAGTAAATCTCAGTAAGACCAAAATAATGGTGTTCCAAAAAAGGTCCAGTCACCAGGACCACAAATACAAATTCCATCTAGACACTGTTGCCCTAGAGCACACAAAAAACTATACATACCTTGGCCTAAACATCAGCGCCACAGGTAACTTCCACAAAGCTGTGAACGATCTGAGAGACAAGGCAAGAAGAGCATTCTATGCCATTAAAAGAAACATAAATTTCAACATACCAATTAGGATCTGGCTAAAAATACTTGAATCAGTCATAGAGCCCATTGCCCTTTATGGTTGTGAGGTATGGGGTCCGCTCACCAACCAAGACTTCACAAAATGGGACAAACACCAAATTGAGACTCTGCACGCAGAATTCTGCAAAAATATCCTCCGTGTACAACGTAGAACACCAAATAATGCATGCAGAGCAGAATTAGGCCGATACCCACTAATTATCAAAATCCAGAAAAGAGCCGTTAAATTCTACAACCACCTAAAAGGAAGCGATTCACAAATCTTCCATAATAAGGCCATCACCTACAGAGAGATGAACCTGGAGAAGAGTCCCCTAAGCAAGCTGGTCCTGGGGCTCTGTTCACAAACACAAACACACCCCACAGAGCCCCAGGACAACAGCACAATTAGACCCAACCAAATCATGAGAAAACAAAAAGATAATTACTTGACACATTGGAAAGAATTAACAAAAAAACAGCAAACTAGAATGCTATTTGGCCCTGAACAGGGAGTACACAGCGGCAGAATACCTGACCACTGTGACTGACCCAAACTTAAGGAAAGCTTTGACTATGTACAGACTCAGTGAGCATAGCCTTGCTATTGAGAAAGGCCGCCGTAGGCAGACATGGCTCTCAAGAGAAGACAGGCTATGTGCTCACTGCCCACAAAATGAGGTGGAAACTGAGCGGCACTTCCTAACCTCCTGCCCAATGTATGACCATATCAGAGACACATATTTCCCTCAGATTACACAGATCCACAAAGAATTCGAAAACAAATCCAATTTTGAAAAACTCCCATATCTACTGGGTGAAATTCCACAGTGTGCAATCACAGCAGCAAGATTTGTGACCTGTTGCCACAAGAAAAGGGCAACCAGTGAAGAACACACACCATTGTAAATACAACCCATATTTATGCTTATTTATTTTATCTTGTGTCCTTTTACCATTTGTACATTGTTAAAACACTGTATACATAATATGACATTTGTAATGTCTTTACTGTTTTGAAACCTCTGTATGTGTAATGTTTACTGTTAATTTTTGTTGTTTTTCACTTTATATATTCACTTTGATTGTTGTCCACCTCACTTGCTTTGGCAATGTTAACACATGTTTCCCATGCCAATAAAGCCCTTGAATTGAATTGAATTGAGAGAGAGATACATAGAGATACATAGAGAGAGAGAGAGAGATACATGGAGATACATAGAGAGAGAGCGAGATACATAGAGAGAGAGAGAGAGATACATAGAGATACATAGAGAGAGAGCTGTCTTTTTACGTAATCTCATCATTGAGTGTGTTCTATTCACTGCTTCCAAGTGGAGGACAGCAGACCAGTGGGATTGGACGGGGAAGAGGACAGCAGGACAGGGGGATGGGACGGGGAAGAGGACAGCAGACCAGGGGGATGGGACGGGGAAGAGGACAGCAGACCAGGGGGATGGGACGGGGAAGAGGACAGCAGGACAGGGGGATGGGACGGGGAAGAGGACAGCAGGCTAGGGGGATGGGACGGGGAAGAGGACAGCAGGCTAGGGGGATGGGACGGGGAAGAGGACAGCAGGACAGGGGGATGGGACGGGGAAGAGGACAGCAGACCAGGGGGATGGGACGGGGAAGAGGACAGCAGGACAGGGGGATGGGATGGGGAAGAGGACAGCAGGACAGGGGGATGGGACGGGGAAGAGGACAGCAGGACAGGGGGATGGGACGGGGAAGAGGACAGCAGGACAGGGGGATGGGACGGGGAAGAGGACAGCAGGACAGGGGGATGGGATGGGGAAGAGGACAGCAGGACAGGGGGTTGGGACAGGGAAGAGGACAGCAGGACAGGGGGATGGGACGGGGAAGAGGACAGCAGGACAGGGGGATTGGATGGGGAAGAGGACAGCAGGACAGGGGGATGGGACGGGGAAGAGGGGGCTGAAAAGGGATGCTAGAGGAGGGGGATTGTGAGGGTGAGACTATATTTGCATAGAGATAAATTAAATAATCATGTGTGCAACATCACAAAATCATTTTATGTTACCTTGATATCATATTGTGTGTGTGTGTGTGTGTGTGTGTGTGTGTGTGTGTGTGTGTGTGTGTGTGTGTGTGTGTGTGTGTGTGTGTGTGTGTGTGTGTTCTCATCTATGTGTGTTTATTTCCAAGATGAGAAAGTCCTGCAGAAACTTTCAGGCCATTATTTACATTATTTATTATCTTCTGGCAGTAAATGACTTACCATTTCCTGTTGCTGCTGTCATGGCAACAGTACATTTCTATCTTCACCTCACACTCCATAGAACTATAAATAACAGAATGTAGATCCTGGGTCTGTTCACTAGGGATACAACGTATCAACGCACTTTGAAACACAAAAGATTTACATTTCACAATTTCCCAAGGATCATGGGTTATCTTCCTCAACCAAACACATATGATGCCTAATTCTGCTTCCTGTCCAAGTATTTGATCAGTTACGTAAGCCAGCCAAGCACTTTCAAATGCCCTAATTCAAAGGCACCTCAGATTCGCTTCTTTTGTTGCTTAGCAACAGTCCAGTGCCACTGCCATGCTCGAGGTTAAAACACAGCAGATGCAGCTGTTTCCAAGCAGTAGATTGTATCCTATGTTGGGTGAATGTAAATCACTGTATAATTGAACACAGATGTTGGATTACATGTATTATTATCAAAACTGCAGTACCTCAGTCTATTATCAATAGCAGGGTTATAGTACCTCAGTCTATTATCAATAGCAGGGTTATAGTACCTCAGTCTATTATCAATAGCAGGGTTATAGTACCTCAGTCTATTATCAATAGCAGGGTTATAGTACCTCAGTCTATTATCAATAGCAGGGTTATAGTCCTTCAGTCTATTATCAATCGCAGTGTTATAGTACCGCAGTCTATTATCAATAGCAGGGTTATAGTACCTCAGTCTATTATCAATAGCAGTGTTATAGTACCTCAGTCCATTATCAATAGCAGGGTTATAGTACCTCAGTCTATTATCAATTGCAGGGTTATAGTACCGCAGTCTATTATCAATAGCAGGGTTATAGTACCTCAGTCTATTATCAATAGCAGTGTTATAGTACCGCAGTCTATTATCAAAAGCAGGGTTATAGTAGCTCAGTCTATTATCAATAGCAGTGTTATAGTACCTCAGTCTATTATCAATAGCAGGGTTATAGTACCTCAGTCTATTATCAATAGCAGGGTTATAGTACCTCAGTCTATTATCAATAGTAGTGTTATAGTACCACAGTCTATTATCAATAGCAGGGTTATAGTACCTCAGTCTATTATCAATAGCAGTGTTATAGTACCTCAGTCTATTATCAATAGCAGTGTTATAGTACCTCAGTCTATTATCAATAGCAGTGTTATAGTACCTCAGTCTATTATCAATAGCAGGGTTTGTTATAGTGTTATAGTACCTCAGTCTATTAGCACCATCGAGAGCATACTGTCAGGCTGTATCGCTGGTTCCAATCCCAGAGCGCCCTCACAGTGTTCTACAGGAGCACCATCGAGAGCATACTGTCAGGCTGTATCGCTGGTTCCAATCCCTGAGGGCCCTCACAGTGTTTTACAGGAGCACCATCGAGAGCATGCTGTCAGGCTGTATCGCTGGTTCCAATCCCAGAGCGCCCTCACAGTGTTCTACAGGAGCACCATCGAGAGCATGCTGTCAGGCTGTATCACTGGTTCCAATATCCGAGGGCCCTCACAGTATTCTACAGGAGCACCATCGAGAGCATACTGTCAGGCTGTATTGCTGGTTCCAATCCCAGAGGGCCCTCACAGTGTTCTACAGGAGCACCATCGAGAGCCTACTGTCAGGCTGTATCGCTGGTTCCAATCCCCGAGCCGACTAGGTGAAAAACTGTCGATGTGCCCTTAAGGAAGGCAGTTAAACCTAATCGCTCCTGTAAATCGCTCTGGATAAGAGTGTCTGGTAAATGACTAAAATGTCAAATGTAAGATCATCAAGGACCTCAACCACCCGAGCCAAGGCCTGTTCTCCCCGCTTCCATCACTTTGACGAGAGCAGTATAGGAGCATCATGGCAGAAACGGTCAGACTGGCCAATAGCTTCTTCCTCCAGACCATCTGATAAATGGCCACCACTCGGCAGTTATCTGCTTTCCCTGCGCCTGTGACATTCTACCCCCACATTGCTGCTCGGGACATTTACCCTGCCCCCACCGCACAATGGGAGCGTGATGTGTGAAATGCTTGATAATGTATGAGATATCAAGAGAGAGGTATATTTTCTGGGTGATTTAAATCAAGAAAAAGCTTCAAACTGAAACCAGTGCCTCAGTCAACCTACCAGGGTAGTTATAAACAGCACAGGAATGAAATCATCAACATGTATTGGTCACATCTTTACTAATGCTGCAGAAATGAGCTTGAAAGCAGTATCCAGATCCATTGGATGTAGTGATCACAATAGATTAACCATATGTAGGAAAACCAAAGTTCCACAGGCTGGGCCTAATATAGTGCTTCTACACCTGCATTGCTTGCTGTTTGGGGTTTTAGGCTGGGTTTCTGTACAGCACTTTGAGATATCAGCTGATGTACGAAGGGCTATATAAATACATTTTATTTGATTTGATTTAGTGTATAAGAGGTCACAATACGTTTTGTAATGATTCTTATGTTGATGATGTAAATAATATTTATTGGTCCGTGGTGTGTAATGAGGAGCAAACAGACGCTGCACTTGACACATTTATGAAATTGTTTATCCCAGTTATTAATAAGCATGCACCCATTAAGAAAATGACTGTAAAAACTGTTAAATCCCCATGGATTGACGAGGAATTGAAAAATGGTATGGTTGAGAGGGATGAGGCAAAAGGAATGGCAAATAAGTCTGGCTGCACAAGCGATTGGCAAACGTACTGCAAATTGAGAAATTATGTGACTAAACTGAATAAAAACAATAAGAAACTACACTATGAAACAAAGATAAATGACATAAAGAATGACAGTAAAAAGCTTTGGAGCACCTTCAATGAAATGTTGGGGAAAAAAGCAAACTCTGCTCCATCATTCATTAAATCAGATGGCTCATTCATCACAAAACCCACTGAACTACTTTAATGATTTTTTTCATTGGCTAGATTAGAAAACTTAGGCATGACATGCAAGCAACAAATGCTGACCCTACACATCTAAGTATATGCAACCAAATTATGAAAGACAAGAATTGTAATTTTGAATTCTGTGAAGTGAGTCAGGAAGAGGTGAAAAACTGATTGTCATCTATCAACAATGACAAGCCACCGGGGGTCTGACAAATTGGATGGAAAATTACTGAGGATAGTAGCGGACGATATCGCCACTCCTATTTGCCATATCTTCAATTTAAGCCTACTAGAAAGCGTGTGTCCTCAGGCCTGGAGGGAATCAAAAGTCATTCCGCTAGCTAAGAATAGTAAAGCTCCCTTTACTGGCTCAAATAGTTGACCAATCGGCCTGTTACTAACCCTTGGTAAACCTCTGGGAAAAATGGTGTTTGACCAGACAATCCTATTTTACAGTAAACAAATGACAACAGAATTTCAGCACGCTTATAGGGAAGGACATTCAACAAGCACAGCACTTACACACATGACTGATGATTGGCTGAGAGAAATTGATGATAAAAAGATTGTGGGAGCTGTTTTGTTAGACTTCAGTACGGCTTTAGACATTATCGATCGTTGTCTGCTGATGGAAAAACGTATGTGTTATGGCTTTACACCCCCTGCTATATTGTGGATAAAGAGTTACCTATCTAACAGAACACAGAGGGTGTTCTTTAATGGAAGCCTCTCCAACATAATCCAGGTAGAATCAGGAATTCCACAGGGCAGCTGTCTAGGCCCCTTACTTTTTCAGTCTTTAAAAATTACACGCCACTGGCTCTGAGTAAAGCCAGTGTGTCTATGTACGCGGATGATTCAACACTATACACGTCAGCTACTACAGCGACTGAAATGACTGCAACACTTAACGAAGAGCTGCAGTTAGTTTCAGAATGGGTGGCTAGAAATAAGTTAGTCCTAAATATTTCAAAAACTAAAAACATTGTACTTCGGACACATCATTCACTAAACCCTAAACCTCAACTAAATCTTGTAATAAATCATGTGGAAATTGAGGACGTTGAGGTGATTAATCTGCTTGGAGTAACCCTGAATTGTAAACTGTCATGGTCAAACATAATGATACAACAGTAGCTAAAATGGGGAGAAGTCTGTCCATAATAAAGCGCTGCTCTGCCTTCTTAACAGCCCTATCAACATGACAGGTCCTACAGGCCCTAGTTTTGTCGCACCTGGACTACTGTTCAGTCGTGTGGTCAGGTGCCACAAACAGGGACTGAGGAAAATTGCAATTGGCTCAGAACAGGGCTGCACGGCTGGCCCATGGATGTACACAGCGAGCAAATATTAATAATATGCATGTCAATTTTGCCTGGCTCAAAGTGGAAGAGAGATTGACTCAATCGCTACTTTTATTCATGAGTTGTATTGACATGTTGAAAACACAGAGCTGTCTGTTTAAACGACTAGCACACAGCTCAGACATGCATACCCCACAAGACGTGCCACCAGAGGGCTCTTCACAGTCCACAAGTCCAGAACAGACTATGGGAGGCACAAAGTACTACTTAGCAGTAAAATGTGATTTAAAAAACAAATAGAAATACACCTTATGGAACAGCGGGGACTGTGAAGCAACACAAACGTAGACACATGCATCCAAAACCCACGATAACATACGATTTTGTGTTGTAGATATGTGGTAGTGGAGTAGAGGCCTGAGTTCACACACTTAGTGTGTCGGGAAATCTGTTGTGAATGTATTGTACTGTTTTCACTGTACCCTGCAAATACATCTGTGCATTTGACTAATACAATTGTCTATCTAATAAACAAAAAACACTATATGTTACGTTTGGTTTGGTGTGAATTAATTTGTGGATGTCTGTCATCTATTTCGATATGAATTACAGTCACAGCCGGCTGTGACACCGCCTGGGGTCGGACCCGGGTCTGTAGTGACGCCTCAAGCACTGCGATGCAGTGCTTTTGACGGCTGTGCCACTCGGGAGGCACCAGATCTGTTGTTTTGAATATTAGCCCGGTGTCAGATCTGTTGTTTTGAATATTAGCCCGGTGTCAGATCTGTTGTTTTGAATATTAGCCCGGTGTCAGATCTGTTGTTTTGAATATTAGCCTGACGTCAGATCTGTTGTTTTGAATATTAGCCTGATGTCAGATCTGTTGTTTTGAATATTAGCCCGGTGTCAGATCTGTTGTTTTGAATATTAGCCTGATGTCAGATCTGTTGTTTTGAATATTAGCCTGATGTCAGATCTGTTGTTTTGAATATTAGCCTGATGTCAGATCTGTTGTTTTGAATATTAGCCCGGTGTCAGATCTGTTGTTTTGAATATCAGCCTGATGTCAGATCTGTTGTTTTGAATATTAGCCTGATGTCAGATCTGTTGTTTTGAATATTAGCCCGGTGTCAGATCTGTTGTTTTGAATATTAGCCTGATGTCAGATCTGTTGTTTTGAATATCAGCCTGATGTCAGATCTGTTGTTTTGAATATCAGCCTGATGTCAGATCTGTTGTTTTGAATATTAGCCTGATGTCAGATCTGTTGTTTTGAATATCAGCCTGATGTCAGATCTGTTGTTTTGAATATTAGCCTGATGTCAGATCTGTTGTTTTGAATATTAGCCCGGTGTCAGATCTGTTGTTTTGAATATCAGCCTGATGTCAGATCTGTTGTTTTGAATATCAGCCTGATGTCAGATCTGCTGTTTTTGTGTGTGTGTTTTTACCCCTTTTTTCGTGATATCCAATTGGTAGTTACAGTCTTGTCCCATCACTTCAACTCCCATGCGGACTCGGGAGAGGCGAAGGTCGAGAGCCATGCGCCCTCCAAAACATGACCCTGGCAAGCCGCACTACTTCTTGACAAACTGCTCACTTATCCCAGAAGCCAGACACACCAATGTGTCAGAGGAAACACAAACTGGCGACCAAAGTCAGCTTGCAGGCACCCGGCTCGCTACAAGGGGTCACTAGAGCGCGATGGGAGAAAGACATCAAATCCTTGCCACAACGATGGGCCAATTGTACGCCGCCTGATGGGCCTCCCAGTCACAGCCGGCTGTGACACTGCCTGGGATCGGACCCGGGTCTGTAGTGACGCCTCAAGCACTGTGATGCAGTGCCTTAGAAGGCTGTGCCACTCAGAAGGCACCAGATCTGTTGTTTTGAATATTAGCCTGGTGTCAGATCCGTTTGCGCTCTTGCCAACTTAACTAATGTAATTTTCAAGCCACACATGTCATTTTTAGCATGACAAGGAGTAACAAGATGTGTGATAGCACAAACAGACGGGCACTCAGGCTAGATAAATCTATGTTTCAGTTCAACTTGACTGCAGTGAGAACTAAGCATTTCACTGTCAGATCTCTGACACCTGTTGTATTCAGCATTTCACTGTCAGGTCTACACCTGTTGAATTCAGCGCACGTGACAAATACACTTTGATTTGATTTGATTTAACTGACGCTGTGAGCGACGGGCATCACTTCATCTCAGAACTCACTCTACATGTGACTGTTCCTTTCCTGTTTTTGTGTGTGGGCAACATTAGGTCACCAGTTCCTCATCTGATGGTATCACAGATATTTCTGAAACTGATGAAAATGGATCATAAAGAGACATCAATCTCTCTGTCTGTTTGTTGTTTATCTTATCTTACTGACTCTGTCTGTTGTTGTTTATCTTATTTTACTGACTCTGTCTGTTGTTGTTTATCTTATCTTACTGACTCTGTCTGTTGTTGTTTATCTTATCTTACTGACTCTGTCTGTTTGTTGTTTATCTTATCTTACTGATTCTGTCTGTTGTTGTTTATCTTATCTTACTGACCCTTTCTGTTGTTGTTTATCTTATCTTACTGACCCTGTCTGTTGTTGTTTATCTTATCTTACTGACTCTGTCTGTTTGTTGTTTATCTTATCTTACTGACTCTGTCTGTTGTTGTTTATCTTATCTTACTGACCCTGTCTGTTTGTTGTTTATCTTATCTTACTGACACTGTCTGTTGTTGTTTATCTTATCTTATTGACCCTGTCTGTTGTTGTTTATCTTATCTTACTGACCCTGTCTGTTTGTTGTTTATCTTATCTTACTGACCCTGTCTGTTGTTGTTTATCTTATCTTACTGACTCTGTTTGTTGTTTATCTTATCTTACTTACTCTGTCTGTTGTTGTTTATCTTATCTTACTGACTCTATTTGTTGTTTATCTTATCTTACTGACCCTGTCTGTTGTTGTTTATCTTATCTTACTGACCCTGTCTGTTGTTGTTTATCTTATCTTACTGACTCTGTCTGTTGTTGTTTATCTTATCTTACTGACCCTGTCTGTTGTTGTTTATCTTATCTTACTGACTCTGTCTGTTGTTGTTTATCTTATCTTACTGACCTGTCTGTTGTTGTTTATCTTATCTTACTGACTCTGTCTGTTGTTGTTTATCTTATCTTACTGACCCTGTCTGTTGTTGTTTATCTTATCTTACTGACTCTGTCTGTTGTTGTTTATCTTATCTTACTGACTCTGTCTGTTGTTGTTTATCTTATCTTACTGACTCTGTCTGTTGTTGTTTATCTTATCTTACTGACTCTCTCTGTTGTTGTTTATCTTATCTTACTGACCCTGTCTGTTGTTGTTTATCTTACTGACCCTGTCTGTTGTTGTTTATCTTGTCTTACTGACCCTGTCTGTTTGTTGTTTATCTTATCTTACTGACCCTGTCTGTTGTTGTTTATCTTATCTTACTGACTCTGTTTGTTGTTTATCTTATCTTACTTACTCTGTCTGTTGTTGTTTATCTTATCTTACTGACTCTGTTTGTTGTTTATCTTATCTTACTGACCCTGTCTGTTGTTGTTTATCTTATCTTACTAACTCTGTCTGCTGTTGTTTATCTTATCTTACTGACCCTGTCTGTTGTTGTTTATCTATTCTTACTGACTCTGTCTGTTGTTGTTTATCTTATCTTACTGACCCTGTCTGTTGTTGTTTATCTTATCTTACTGACTCTGTCTGTTTGTTGTTTATCTTATCTTACTGACCCTGTCTGTTGTTGTTTATCTTATCTTACTGACTCTGTCTGTTGTTGTTTACCTTATCTTATTGACCCTGTCTGTTGTTGTTTATCTTATCTTACTGACCCTGTCTGTTGTTGTTTATCTTATCTTACTGACTCTGTCTGTTGTTGTTTATCTCATCTTACTGACCTGTCTTTTGTTGTTTATCTTATCTTACTGACTCTGTTGTTGTTTATCTTATCTTACTGACTCTGTTTGTTGTTTATCTTATCTTACTGACTCTGTCTGTTGTTGTTTATCTTATCTTACT
The DNA here is from genome assembly GCF_013265735.2 of Oncorhynchus mykiss. Lineage (NCBI taxonomy): Eukaryota > Metazoa > Chordata > Actinopteri > Salmoniformes > Salmonidae > Oncorhynchus > Oncorhynchus mykiss. The sequence continues at coordinate 95,288,669 of NC_048566.1, forward strand.
GACTCTGTCTGTTGTTGTTTATCTTATCTTGCTGACTCTGTCTGTTTGTTGTTTATCTTATCTTACTGACCCTGTCTGTTGTTGTTTATCTTACTGACCCTGTCTGTTGTTGTTTATTTTATGTTACTGACTCTGTCTGTTTGTTGTTTATCTTATCTTACTGACCCTGTCTGTTGTTGTTTATCTTATCTTACTGACTCTGTCTGTTGTTGTTTATCCTATCTTATTGACCCTGTCTGTTGTTGTTTATCTTATCTTACTGACCCTGTCTGTTGTTGTTTATCTTATCTTACTGACTCTGTCTGTTGTTGTTTATCTTATCTTACTGACCCTGTCTGTTGTTGTTTATCTTATCTTACTGACTCTGTCTGTTGTTGTTTATCTTATCTTACTGACCCTGTCTGTTGTTGTTTATCTTATCTTACTGACTCTGTTGTTATTTATCTTATCTTACTGACTATGTTTGTTGTTTATCTTATCTTACTGACCCTGTCTGTTGTTGTTTATCTTGTCTTACTGACCCTGTCTGTTTGTTGTTTATCTTATCTTACTGACCCTGTCTGTTGTTGTTTATCTTATCTTACTGACTCTGTTTGTTGTTTATCTTATCTTACTTACTCTGTCTGTTGTTGTTTATCTTATCTTACTGACTCTGTTTGTTGTTTATCTTATCTTACTGACCCTGTCTGTTGTTGTTTATCTTATCTTACTAACTCTGTCTGCTGTTGTTTATCTTATCTTACTGACCCTGTCTGTTGTTGTTTATCTATTCTTACTGACTCTGTCTGTTGTTGTTTATCTTATCTTACTGACCCTGTCTGTTGTTGTTTATCTTATCCTACTGACTCTGTCTGTTTGTTGTTTATCTTATCTTACTGACCCTGTCTGTTGTTGTTTATCTTATCTTACTGACTCTGTCTGTTGTTGTTTACCTTATCTTATTGACCCTGTCTGTTGTTGTTTATCTTATCTTACTGACCCTGTCTGTTGTTGTTTATCTTATCTTACTGACTCTGTCTGTTGTTGTTTATCTTATCTTACTGACCTGTCTGTTGTTGTTTATCTTATCTTACTGACTCTGTTGTTGTTTATCTTATCTTACTGACTCTGTTTGTTGTTTATCTTATCTTACTGACTCTGTTGTTGTTTATCTTATCTTACTGACTCTGTCTGTTGTTGTTTATCTTATCTTGCTGACTCTGTCTGTTGTTGTTTATCTTATCTTACTGACCCTGTCTGTTGTTGTTTATCTTACTGACCCTGTCTGTTGTTGTTTATTTTATGTTACTGACTCTGTCTGTTTGTTGTTTATCTTATCTTACTGACCCTGTCTGTTGTTGTTTATCTCATCTTACTGACTCTGTCTGTTGTTGTTTATCTTATCTTATTGACCCTGTCTGTTGTTGTTTATCTTATCTTACTGACCCTGTCTGTTGTTGTTTATCTTATCTTACTGACTCTGTCTGTTGTTGTTTATCTTATCTTACTGACCCTGTCTGTTGTTGTTTATCTTATCTTACTGACTCTGTCTGTTGTTGTTTATCTTATCTTACTGACCCTGTCTGTTGTTGTTTATCTTATCTTACTGACTCTGTTGTTATTTATCTTATCTTACTGACTATGTTTGTTGTTTATCTTATCTTACTGACTCTGTCTGTTGTTGTTTATCTTATCTTACTGACTTTTTCTGTTGTTGTTTATCTTATCTTACTGACCTGTCTGTTGTTGTTTATCTTATCTTACTGACTCTGTCTGTTGTTGTTTATCTTATTTTACTGACCCTGTCTGTTGTTGTTTATCTTATTTTACTGACCCTGTCTGTTGTAGTTTATCTTATCTTACTGACTCTGTCTGTTGTTGTTTATCTTATCTTACTGACCCTGTCTGTTGTTGTTTATCTTACCTTACTGACTCTGTCTGTTGTTGTTTATCTTATCTTACTGACCCTGTCTGTTGTTGTTTATCTTATCTTACTGACTCTGTTGTTATTTATCTTATCTTACTGACTATGTTTGTTGTTTATCTTATCTTACTGACCCTGTCTGTTGTTGTTTATCTTGTCTTACTGACCCTGTCTGTTTGTTGTTTATCTTATCTTACTGACCCTGTCTGTTGTTGTTTATCTTATCTTACTGACTCTGTTTGTTGTTTATCTTATCTTACTTACTCTGTCTGTTGTTGTTTATCTTATCTTACTGACTCTGTTTGTTGTTTATCTTATCTTACTGACCCTGTCTGTTGTTGTTTATCTTATCTTACTAACTCTGTCTGCTGTTGTTTATCTTATCTTACTGACCCTGTCTGTTGTTGTTTATCTATTCTTACTGACTCTGTCTGTTGTTGTTTATCTTATCTTACTGACCCTGTCTGTTGTTGTTTATCTTATCTTACTGACTCTGTCTGTTTGTTGTTTATCTTATCTTACTGACCCTGTCTGTTGTTGTTTATCTTATCTTACTGACTCTGTCTGTTGTTGTTTACCTTATCTTATTGACCCTGTCTGTTGTTGTTTATCTTATCTTACTGACCCTGTCTGTTGTTGTTTATCTTATCTTACTGACTCTGTCTGTTGTTGTTTATCTTATCTTACTGACCTGTCTGTTGTTGTTTATCTTATCTTACTGACTCTGTTGTTGTTTATCTTATCTTACTGACTCTGTCTGTTGTTGTTTATCTTATCTTACTGACTCTGTTTGTTGTTTATCTTATCTTACTTACTCTGTCTGTTGTTGTTTATCTTATCTTACTGACTCTGTTTGTTGTTTATCTTATCTTACTGACCCTGTCTGTTGTTGTTTATCTTATCTTACTAACTCTGTCTGCTGTTGTTTATCTTATCTTACTGACCTGTCTGTTGTTGTTTATCTTATCTTACTGACTCTGTTTGTTGTTTATCTTATCTTACTGACTCTGTCTGTTGTTGTTTATCTTATCTTACTGACTCTGTTTGTTGTTTATCTTATCTTACTTACTCTGTCTGTTGTTGTTTATCTTATCTTACTGACTCTGTTTGTTGTTTATCTTATCTTACTGACCCTGTCTGTTGTTGTTTATCTTATCTTACTAACTCTGTCTGCTGTTGTTTATCTTATCTTATTGACCCTGTCTGTTGTTGTTTATCTATTCTTACTGACTCTGTCTGTTGTTGTTTATCTTATCTTACTGACCCTGTCTGTTGTTGTTTATCTTATCTTACTGACTCTGTCTGTTTGTTGTTTATCTTATCTTACTGACCCTGTCTGTTGTTGTTTATCTTATCTTACTGACTCTGTCTGTTGTTGTTTACCTTATCTTATTGACCCTGTCTGTTGTTGTTTATCTTATCTTACTGACCCTGTCTGTTGTTGTTTATCTTATCTTACTGACTCTGTCTGTTGTTGTTTATCTCATCTTACTGACCTGTCTTTTGTTGTTTATCTTATCTTACTGACTCTGTTGTTGTTTTTTCTATCTTACTGACTCTGTTTGTTGTTTATCTTATCTTACTGACTCTGTCTGTTGTTGTTTATCTTATCTTACTGACTCTGTCTGTTGTTGTTTATCTTATCTTGCTGACTCTGTCTGTTTGTTGTTTATCTTATCTTACTGACCCTGTCTGTTGTTGTTTATCTTACTGACCCTGTCTGTTGTTGTTTATTTTATGTTACTGACTCTGTCTGTTTGTTGTTTATCTTATCTTACTGACCCTGTCTGTTGTTGTTTATCTTATCTTACTGACTCTGTCTGTTGTTGTTTATCCTATCTTATTGACCCTGTCTGTTGTTGTTTATCTTATCTTACTGACCCTGTCTGTTGTTGTTTATCTTATCTTACTGACTCTGTCTGTTGTTGTTTATCTTATCTTACTGACCCTGTCTGTTGTTGTTTATCTTATCTTACTGACTCTGTCTGTTGTTGTTTATCTTATCTTACTGACCCTGTCTGTTGTTGTTTATCTTATCTTACTGACTCTGTTGTTATTTATCTTATCTTACTGACTATGTTTGTTGTTTATCTTATCTTACTGACCCTGTCAGTTGTTGTTTATCTTGTCTTACTGACCCTGTCTGTTTGTTGTTTATCTTATCTTACTGACCCTGTCTGTTGTTGTTTATCTTATCTTACTGACTCTGTTTGTTGTTTATCTTATCTTACTTACTCTGTCTGTTGTTGTTTATCTTATCTTACTGACTCTGTTTGTTGTTTATCTTATCTTACTGACCCTGTCTGTTGTTGTTTATCTTATCTTACTAACTCTGTCTGCTGTTGTTTATCTTATCTTACTGACCCTGTCTGTTGTTGTTTATCTATTCTTACTGACTCTGTCTGTTGTTGTTTATCTTATCTTACTGACCCTGTCTGTTGTTGTTTATCTTATCCTACTGACTCTGTCTGTTTGTTGTTTATCTTATCTTACTGACCCTGTCTGTTGTTGTTTATCTTATCTTACTGACTCTGTCTTGTTGTTGTTTACCTTATCTTATTGACCCTGTCTGTTGTTGTTTATCTTATCTTACTGACCCTGTCTGTTGTTGTTTATCTTATCTTACTGACTCTGTCTGTTGTTGTTTATCTTATCTTACTGACCTGTCTGTTGTTGTTTATCTTATCTTACTGACTCTGTTGTTGTTTATCTTATCTTACTGACTCTGTTTGTTGTTTATCTTATCTTACTGACTCTGTTGTTGTTTATCTTATCTTACTGACTCTGTCTGTTGTTGTTTATCTTATCTTGCTGACTCTGTCTGTTGTTGTTTATCTTATCTTACTGACCCTGTCTGTTGTTGTTTATCTTACTGACCCTGTCTGTTGTTGTTTATTTTATGTTACTGACTCTGTCTGTTTGTTGTTTATCTTATCTTACTGACCCTGTCTGTTGTTGTTTATCTCATCTTACTGACTCTGTCTGTTGTTGTTTATCTTATCTTATTGACCCTGTCTGTTGTTGTTTATCTTATCTTACTGACCCTGTCTGTTGTTGTTTATCTTATCTTACTGACTCTGTCTGTTGTTGTTTATCTTATCTTACTGACCCTGTCTGTTGTTGTTTATCTTATCTTACTGACTCTGTCTGTTGTTGTTTATCTTATCTTACTGACCCTGTCTGTTGTTGTTTATCTTATCTTACTGACTCTGTTGTTATTTATCTTATCTTACTGACTATGTTTGTTGTTTATCTTATCTTACTGACTCTGTCTGTTGTTGTTTATCTTATCTTACTGACTTTTTCTGTTGTTGTTTATCTTATCTTACTGACCTGTCTGTTGTTGTTTATCTTATCTTACTGACTCTGTCTGTTGTTGTTTATCTTATTTTACTGACCCTGTCTGTTGTTGTTTATCTTATTTTACTGACCCTGTCTGTTGTAGTTTATCTTATCTTACTGACTCTGTCTGTTGTTGTTTATCTTATCTTACTGACCCTGTCTGTTGTTGTTTATCTTACCTTACTGACTCTGTCTGTTGTTGTTTATCTTATCTTACTGACCCTGTCTGTTGTTGTTTATCTTATCTTACTGACTCTGTTGTTATTTATCTTATCTTACTGACTATGTTTGTTGTTTATCTTATCTTACTGACCCTGTCTGTTGTTGTTTATCTTGTCTTACTGACCCTGTCTGTTTGTTGTTTATCTTATCTTACTGACCCTGTCTGTTGTTGTTTATCTTATCTTACTGACTCTGTTTGTTGTTTATCTTATCTTACTTACTCTGTCTGTTGTTGTTTATCTTATCTTACTGACTCTGTTTGTTGTTTATCTTATCTTACTGACCCTGTCTGTTGTTGTTTATCTTATCTTACTAACTCTGTCTGCTGTTGTTTATCTTATCTTACTGACCCTGTCTGTTGTTGTTTATCTATTCTTACTGACTCTGTCTGTTGTTGTTTATCTTATCTTACTGACCCTGTCTGTTGTTGTTTATCTTATCTTACTGACTCTGTCTGTTTGTTGTTTATCTTATCTTACTGACCCTGTCTGTTGTTGTTTATCTTATCTTACTGACTCTGTCTGTTGTTGTTTACCTTATCTTATTGACCCTGTCTGTTGTTGTTTATCTTATCTTACTGACCCTGTCTGTTGTTGTTTATCTTATCTTACTGACTCTGTCTGTTGTTGTTTATCTTATCTTACTGACCTGTCTGTTGTTGTTTATCTTATCTTACTGACTCTGTTGTTGTTTATCTTATCTTACTGACTCTGTTTGTTGTTTATCTTATCTTACTGACTCTGTCTGTTGTTGTTTATCTTATCTTACTGACTCTGTCTGTTGTTGTTTATCTTATCTTGCTGACTCTGTCTGTTGTTGTTTATCTTATCTTACTGACCCTGTCTGTTGTTGTTTATCTTACTGACCCTGTCTGTTGTTGTTTATTTTATGTTACTGACTCTGTCTGTTTGTTGTTTATCTTATCTTACTGACCCTGTCTGTTGTTGTTTATCTCATCTTACTGACTCTGTCTGTTGTTGTTTATCTTATCTTATTGACCCTGTCTGTTGTTGTTTATCTTATCTTACTGACCCTGTCTGTTGTTGTTTATCTTATCTTACTGACTCTGTCTGTTGTTGTTTATCTTATCTTACTGACCCTGTCTGTTGTTGTTTATCTTATCTTACTGACTCTGTCTGTTGTTGTTTATCTTATCTTACTGACCCTGTCTGTTGTTGTTTATCTTATCTTACTGACTCTGTTGTTATTTATCTTATCTTACTGACTATGTTTGTTGTTTATCTTATCTTACTGACTCTGTCTGTTGTTGTTTATCTTATCTTACTGACTTTTTCTGTTGTTGTTTATCTTATCTTACTGACCTGTCTGTTGTTGTTTATCTTATCTTACTGACTCTGTCTGTTGTTGTTTATCTTATTTTACTGACCCTGTCTGTTGTTGTTTATCTTATTTTACTGGCCCTGTCTGTTGTAGTTTATCTTATCTTACTGACTCTGTCTGTTGTTGTTTATCTTATCTTACTGACCCTGTCTGTTGTTGTTTATCTTACCTTACTGACTCTGTCTGTTGTTGTTTATCTTATCTTACTGACCCTGTCTGTTGTTGTTTATCTTATCTTACTGACACTGTTGTTGTTTATCTTATCTTACTGACTCTGTTTGTTGTTTATCTTATCTTACTGACTCTGTCTGTTGTTGTTTATCTTATCTTACTGACTTTTTCTGTTGTTGTTTATCTTATCTTACTGACCCTGTCTGTTGTTGTTTATCTTATTTTACTGACCCTGTCTGTTGTTGTTTATCTTATCTTACTGACTCTGTCTGTCTGTTTGTTGTTTATCTTATCTTACTGACTCTGTCTGTTTGTTGTTTATCTCTCTTTCGCTCTCTCTTTCGCTCTTTTTGTCACACACAAACACAGAGCACAATTGCACCCATCGTCACTTACCAAAAATATTCTTTGCACTTTGTCAGTTTCGTCACATCACATGCATGAGTTGGTTTCTCTGTGCTGTCCAAATATAGGAAAACAACTTATCGTTCAGATTAAAACATGCTACTTGATTCATGTGTAAGCACTTCCTGCTCTGTGACAGTGTAGTGGTATGAACATCCTCTGGGGAGGGAGGGAAGGAGGGGGAGGGGAGGGGAGGGGAGGGAGAGGTAGGGGGAGGCCAGCGAGAGGTTAAGGAAGTGCCTCGCTCCTCTCTTCTCCTCTTCTCTCTTCTCTTCTACTCTCCTCTTGTCCTCTAGAGTCATGTATTCGGACTCTGTCTCACAGCATAATGCATTTCTGGCTTGTTGCGTAGATAAGCTACCAGATGTGAGAAAGAGAGAAAGAGAGAGAGAAAGAAAGAGATGAAGAAAGGAGGCAAGAAGAAAGAGAAGAAGAAAGAGAAGACGAGCGGGGGGTGAGGGGAGGGCGGATACATAAGACACTGTTTTTAGATTGAGAGCTGTTCATTAGTAGTGAACACTGGAGAGAGAGAGAGAGAGAGAGAGAGAGAGAGAGAGAGAGAGAGAGAGAGAGAGAGAGAGAGAGAGAGAGAGAGAGAGAGAGCCCAGGGGAGGGGAAAAGAACAATGAAGGGGAAATGATCAGTAATCTACAGAGGTTACTGCCAGCCTCCAGAGCCACACACACGCAGTCTGGATCTCATTAAAGGTAAATATACTTGGCAGAGGGGACATGTGTGTGAGTACGTCTGTGTAAGGTAGTGTGTGCTTGAGCAGGAGAGAGCAAGAGGGAGCACAGAAAAGCTTTGAGAACTTGGTCACACACAGCACTTGTCCAGAGTCAGTTGTAGAAAAAGGGATGGAGTGACAGAGAGAGAGAGACACACAGAGAGAGAGAGAGAGAGAGAGAGAGCACACAGAGAGAGAGAGAGAGAGAGAGAGAGAGAGAGAGAGAGAGAGAGAAAGAAAGAGAGAGAGAGATAATATGACATTTGAAATGTCTTTATTATTTTGGAACTTCTGTGAGTGTTTACTGTTAATTTGTATTGTTTATTTCACTTCTGTTTATTATCTACTTAACTTGCTTTGGCAATGTTACCATATGTTTCCCATGCCAATAAAGCCCTTACATTGAATTGAATTGAGAGAGAGAGAGGGAGGGAGAGAGAGAGAGAGAGAGGGAGAAAGAGAGAGAGAGACACAGGGCTGTGCTGCAACAACTTAGAGAGAGAGAGAGAGAGAGAGAGAGAGAGAGAGAGACAGGGCTGTGCTGCAACAACTCCGAGAGAGAGAGAGACAGACAGGGCTGTGCTGCAACAACTCAGAGAGAGAGAGAGACAGACTTTTCTCTCGACCTCTTTTCTCTCCGCATCTTTCTCTCCCACGCTCCCGAGAAGAGGGCAGACTCTTCAGCTATCTGGGACCCTCCACTACCCTCCACTACTCCCCAGGTACTGTGTGTGTGTGTGTGTGCTTGCCTGTTGTTGCACGGACTTTCAGCTCTCTGTGTTTTGTCTTTGCCTGCAGCTAAGGTGGGCGTGTGGAGGAGTTTTCTGACCCTTTCGCCTACTCTTTCTCTCCTCCCCCTTTATTATCCCTCTCTCTCTCTCTCTCTCTCTCTCTCTCTCTCTCTCGCTCGGTCTCTCTCTCTCTCTCTGTCTCTCTCTCTGTCTCTCTGTCTCTCTCTCTGTCTCTCTCTCTCTCGCTGTCTCTCTGTCTGTCTGTCTGTCTGTCTGTCTGTCTGTCTGTCTGTCTGTCTGTCTGTCTGTCTGTCTGTCTCTCTCTCTCTCTCTCTCTCTCTCTCTCTCTCTCTCTCTTTCTCCCTCTGTCTCCCTCTCTGTATCTCTACAGCTGCAGGGAGGTCATAGATGGATTGTGATGACCTCATAGAGGAGGCGCTGGACTCTACAGGTCTGTGCACCCGCTGTCGGTGCGTGTGTTCATGAGTGTGTGTGTGTGTGTGTGTGTGTGTGTGTGTGTGTATAACCTACTTTAACAGCACTAGGCCAAAGAGCAGATATGATCAAATGATATGATAATTGCTTTGTTTGTACAGGTCAGTGGTAAGTGTAGAATCAGGGGAACACAGAGAAAGTTCTTGAACAGTCATTAGAGAGGGATGAACTGCTGAACTGAGGAGGAGGAGGAGAAAGGACAAGTGGTCAGGTGGTTTGAGGAGAGGGAAGAGGAGGAGGAGAGAGATAGTCTGTTTTTCTTGTGTCAGATAAAAGAGAGCCATATTCCATATCTGAGTTGTCAGGCTTCAGGACTGCAGAGTGGAGAGACTGCAGAGTGGAGATTGTACAGAGTGGAGATTGGACAGAGTGGCAGTTACTGTGTGCTATGGGATTACAGGAGATTTAATGGAGAACTCACAGCATCAGGTATGAAGGAATGAGAATATAGGGGATAACATGGCCAGGGTTTTAAACTGGGGATAGCATGGCCAGGGTTTTAAACTGGGGATAACATGGCCAGGGTTTTAAACTGGCCAGGGTTTAAAACTGGGGATAGCATGGCCAGGGTTTTAAACTGGGGATAGCATGGACAGGGTTTTAAACTGGGGATAACATGGCCAGGGTTTTAAACTGGGGATAACATGGCCAGGGTTTTAAACTGGCCAGGGTTTTAAACTGGGGATAACATGGCCAGGGCTTTAAACTGGGGATAACATGGCCAGGGTTTTAAACTGGGGATAGCATGGCCAGGGTTTTAAACTGGGGATAGCATGGACAGGGTTTTAAACTGAGGATAACATGGCCAGGGTTTTAAACTGGGGATAACATGGCCAGGGCTTTAAACTGGGGATAGCATGGCCAGGGTTTTAAACTGGGGATAACATGGCCAGGGTTTTAAACTGGCCAGGGTTTTAAACTGGGGATAACATGGCCAGGGTTTTAAACTGGCCAGGGTTTTAAACTGGGGATAACATGGCCAGGGTTTTAAACTGGGGATAACATGGCCAGGGTTTTAAACTGGGGATAACATGGCCAGGGTTTTAAACTGGGGATAACATGGCCAGGGTTTTAAACTGGGGATAACATGGCCAGGGTTTTAAACTGGGGATAACATGGCCAGGGTTTTAAACTGGGGATAACATGGCCAGGGTTTTAAACTGGGGATAACATGGCCAGGGTTTTAAACTGGGGATAACATGGCCAGGGTTTTAAACTGGGGATAACATGGCCAGGGTTTTAAACTGGGGATAGCATGGCCAGGGTTTTAAACTGGCCAGGGTTTTAAACTAGGGATAACATGGCCAGGGTTTTAAACTGAGGATAGCATGGCCAGGGTTTTAAACTGGGGATAACATGGCCAGGGCTTTAAACTGGGGATAGCATGGCCAGGGTTTTAAACTGGGGATAACATGGCCAGGGTTTTAAACTGGCCAGGGTTTTAAACTGGGGATAACATGGCCAGGGTTTTAAACTGGCCAGGGTTTTAAACTGGGGATAACATGGCCAGGGTTTTAAACTGGGGATAACATGGCCAGGGTTTTAAACTGGGGATAACATGGCCAGGGTTTTAAACTGGGGATAACATGGCCAGGGTTTTAAACTGGGGATAACATGGCCAGGGTTTTAAACTGAGGATAGCATGGCCAGGGTTTTAAACTGGGGATAACATGGCCAGGGCTTTAAACTGGGGATAGCATGGCCAGGGTTTTAAACTGGGGATAACATGGCCAGGGTTTTAAACTGGCCAGGGTTTTAAACTGGGGATAACATGGCCAGGGTTTTAAACTGGCCAGGGTTTTAAACTGGGGATAACATGGCCAGGGTTTTAAACTGGGGATAACATGGCCAGGGTTTTAAACTGGGGATAACATGGCCAGGGTTTTAAACTGGGGATAACATGGCCAGGGTTTTAAACTGGGGATAACATGGCCAGGGTTTTAAACTGGGGATAACATGGCCAGGGTTTTAAACTGGGGATAACATGGCCAGGGTTTTAAACTGGGGATAACATGGCCAGGGTTTTAAACTGGGGATAGCATGGCCAGGGTTTTAAACTGGCCAGGGTTTTAAACTAGGGATAACATGGCCAGGGTTTTAAACTGGGGATAACATGGCCAGGGTTTTAAACTGGGGATAACATGGCCAGGGTTTTAAACTGGGGATAACATGGCCAGGGTTTTAAACTGGGGATAACATGGCCAGGGTTTTAAACTGGGGATAACATGGCCAGGGTTTTAAACTGGGGATAACATGGCCAGGGTTTTAAACTGGGGATAACATGGCCAGGGTTTTAAACTGGGGATAACATGGCCAGGGTTTTAAACTGGGGATAGCATGGCCAGGGTTTTAAACTGGCCAGGGTTTTAAACTAGGGATAACATGGCCAGGGTTTTAAACTGGGGATAACATGGCCAGGGTTTTAAACTGGGGATAACATGGCCATTAGTAGAAGTGAACGGTCAATTATTAACGATGACTGTGATTTGATGCAATGTGTTGTGACAGCATCACGTTTTAATGGATGGGTAGTAGTATAGCATGTTACAGAAGTGTATATTGTCAGTATTTACAAGTGAACGGACAATGACTGGGATTTGATGTGAGTCATTTGATTTGATGTGATTCATTTGATTTGAAGTGATTCATTTGATTTGATGTGATTCGATATAATTCATTTGATTTGATGTGATTCATTTGATTCGATGTGATTCATTTGATTTGAAGTGATTCATTTGATTTGATGTGATTCAATATAATTAATTTGATTCGATGTGATTCATTTGATTTGAAGTGATTCATTTGATTTGACGTGATTCTATATAATTCATTTGATTCGATGTGATTCATTTGATTCGATGTGATGTTAGGCTACTTTAAATAGTCATGTGTTTTTCAGTTGTAACATTTATCAGAAGCTGTAGGATCTGTCAAGCGTATGTGGACTGATGAGAAATAATGAAACCACACAATGAAAACCCATTCTATTTTGAAACTTATTTTTACCTCAAGAGGCCGTGTCAGACTGCTGGTACCAGCCTGAAGTTTCATGCGTGTTACTGACTTGAGTCACTCTGCATGAGAGCGTCTGCTTAACGACTAAAATATACATGTTTTGTACATGTACAACGACTCTCTTCAACTGTCACATGAAACGGAGAAGAGCAGCAGGATAACAGTGATATAGTATTTACTATAAACTGGGTGGTTCGAGCACTGAATGCTGATTGGCTGACAGCCGTGGTACATAAGACCGTATACCACGGGTTTGACAAAACATTTATTTTTACTGCTCTAATTACATTGGTAACCAGTTTATAATAGCAATAAGGCACCTCAGGGGTTTGTGATATATTGCCAATATACAACGTCTAAGGGCTGTATCTAGGCACTCCGAGTTGCGTAATGCATAAGAACAGTCCTTAGCCGTGGTATATTGGCCATATACCACACCTCCTCGGGCCTTATTGCTTAATGAATTATTCATCATGAGAAGAATGCCGAGAATGCTTTTGTTGTTCTCCATGTCGTACAGACCAGTCCCAGTGTGTTAGATGGGCCAGTGAAGACACTGTCTCACTGGAGGTCTGTGTCTCTACACCACAGGGAGAACACACACACACACACACACACACGCACGCACTCACACACACACACACACACACACACACACACACACACACACACACACACACACACACACACACACACACACACACACACACGCACAGGAAATGATCAGATACAGAGGTTCGAAGCAGACAGCTCAAGCTCCTTCTGGCCACCGCTGAGATTGGAGCTTCCTGTTTCAAGTCTTGTTGTTGTCAGTTGGATGTTGTTCCGTTGGCTCCTTCTGACCCCTGTTAGGTTTGCCAGAGTGGTGATTCCTGTTCTCCCATGTCTTGTTGTTGTTGTCGCTTGACTGAACTGGGGCCTGCAGAGTTTAATGTGGGTTAAGTCATACTTATATCATTCTCCTCACACCACCGGTTTGATCCTCTACTTTGGATGTAGACTCAGAACGCAGAACTGGGTTTGACCCACTACTTTGGATGTAGACTCAGAACACAGAACAGGGTTTGATCCTCTACTTTGGATCCAGACTCAGAACGCAGAACTGGGTTTGACCCACTACTTTGGATCCAGACTCAGAACCCAGAACTGGGTTTGACCCACTACTTTGGATGTAGACTCAGAACGCAGAACTGGGTTTGACCCACTACTTTGGATCCAGACTCAGAACCCAGAACAGGGTTTGACAGAGATGCACTCTTTGTCTCTTTGCTTCACTAGCTAAAAGGAATATCAAGTCAAGTCGAATGTTAACTAGAGTGTAAATGCATCTACACATTTAATTAGTAATGCTAAGGGGAACTCTATCTCAAACAGAGGACTCGTGTCAATTAGAGGAGGAAGATGGATCTTGACGCAGGTCAGTGGTTCTTCTGTTACCTCAGCTCCTGGGACTGCTCTTCTTGCCTGGCTAAACCAGACTGACTGTCAGGCTACATCTCTCAGCCTCAGGCCTGACACGTCTCTCCTGTCAGGCTATTTCTCTCTGCCTCAGGCCTGACACTTCTCTCATGTCAGGCCACTCCTCTCAGGCTCAGGCCTGACACTTCTCTGACATTATTTTAGCCAATATAGTATGAAAAAAGCTTGCTTGAGAGAGAGCTCAAGTGGAGTGCAGTGGTAATGGTACTGTTTTAGTGACTTTCCATTTCGGTTTTTCGTTTGTCTAGTTCTACCTGTGGGCTATTCTGAATACTGCACTGAGTATGTAGAATATAACCTCAAGACACACCAGTGAGGTATGCACACAAGCAAGCACACACTCACACACACAAGCACACACTCAAACACCCATACACACTCACACACACATACAGGAGCACATACAAAGTCATGATTTGTGTGTACCCCACCATCCTCACCCACCACCTCTTACTCCCACACACACTAGCCCACCATTAATCAATCATTCTCTCTCTCTCTCTCTCTCTCTCTCTCTCTCTCTCTCTCCTCCTCCTATTCCCTCTCTCTGCCACCTCCATCTCTCTCTCTCTCTCTCTCTCTCTCTCTCTCTCTCTGTCTCTTTCTCTCTCCCTCTCCAACTCTCTCTCCTTCTCTTCCCTCTCTCTGCCCCCTCTCTATCTCTCTCTCTCTCTGTCTCTCTCTCAGTAGTCCCACGCTCTGTTTATCACCCACACACAGTGGTACCTGCTTCCAGTGTTCACTCTACCCACACAATGCTCCTCTACTTTCTCCTCTCCTCCTCGTCTGCTCCTTCATTATTTTCCAACCGGTGACGTAATTCCTATACGAGTCACGACATAGTCTTTTCCTTCCTCCTCCCTTCCTCTCCTCCGCTCCTCCTCTCCCTCTCTCCTCCGCTCCTCCTCTCCCTCTCTCCTCCGCTCCTCCTCTCCCTCTCTCCTCCTCCCCTCCTCTCCTCCGCTCCTCCTCTCCCTCTCTCCTCCGCTCCTCCTCTCCCTCTCTCCTCCGCTCCTCCTCTCCTTCTCTCCTCCTCCCCTCCTCTCCTCCGCTCCTCCTCTCCCTCTCTCCTCCGCTCCTCCTCTCCCTCTCTCCTCCGCTCCTCCTCTCCCTCTCTCCTCCTCCCCTCCTCTCCTCCGCTCCTCCTCTCCCTCTCTCCTCTCTCAAACAGCTTCATTAGGTAGCGACCTGGAATACATTTCAATTACCACGTGTGCCTTCTTAAAAGTTCATTTGTGGAATTTCTTTCCTTCTAAATGCGTTTGAGCTTATCAGTTGTGTTGTGACAATGTAGGTGTGGTATACAGAAGATAACCCTATTTGGTAAAAGACCAAGTCCATATTATGGCAAGAACAGCTCAAGCAAGCAAAGAGAAACGACAGTCCATCATTACTTTAAGACATGAAGGTCATTCAATACGTAACATTTCAAGGACTTTGAACGTTTCTTCAAGTGCAATCGCAAAAACCATCAAGCACTGTGATGACACTGGCCCTCATGAGGACCTCCACAGGAAAGGAAGACCCAGAGTCATCTCTTCTGCAGAGGATAAGTTCATTAGAGTTACCAGCCTCAGATTTCACCCCAAATAAATGCTTCACAGATTTCAAGTAACAGACACGTCTCAACATCAACTGTTCAAAGGAGACTACGTGAATCGAATTGCTGCAAAGAAACCACTACTAAAGGACACCAATAAGAAGAAGAGACTTGCTTGGGACAAGAAACATGAGCAATGGACATAAGACCGGAGGAAATCTGTCCTTTGGTTTGATGAGTCCAAATTTGAGATGTTTGGATCAAACGGCTGTGTCTTTGTGAGACGCAGAGTAGATGAACGGATGATCTCCGCATATGTGGTATTCCCACCGTGAAGCATGGAGGAGGAGGCTTTGCTGGTAACACTGTCTGTGACTTAGTTAGAATTCATGGCGTACTTGTACCAGCATGGCTACCACAGCATTCTGCAGCGATACGCCATCCCATCTGGTTTGCGCTTAGTGGGACTGTCGTATGTTTTTCAACAGGACAATAACCCAAAACAAAGCCTCCAGGCTTTGTAAGGGCAATTTGTAAGGGCAATTTGACCAACAGGTTAACATTCACAAGGTCACAGGGCCAGACACCAGGATGCGTACTCAGAGCATGCGCTGACCAGCTTGCAAGTGTCTTCATTTACATTTTCAACCTCCCTGACTCAGTCTGTAATACCTACTGTACATGTTTCAAGCAGACCACCATAGTCCCTGTGTCCTAGAACGCCAAGGTAACCTGTATGTAGCCATACATTTTTTTTTTTTTTAAAGGCTGGTCATGTCTAAAATCAACACCATCATCCCAGACACCCTGGACCCACTCTAATTCGCATACCGCCCCAACAGATCCACAGATGATGCGATCTTTATTGCACTTCACACTGCCCTTTCCCATCTGGACAAGAGGATCACCTATGTGAGAATGGTGGTCTTGACTATAGCTCAGCTTTCAACACCATACCCACACAATGCTCCTCTACTTTCTCCTCTCCTCCTCCCCTCTCCTCCTCGTCTGCTCCTTCATTATTTTCCAACCGGTGACGTAATTCCTATACGAGTCACGACATAGTCTTTTCCTTCCTCCTCCCCTCCTCTCCTCCGCACTCCAAGCTCATCACTAAGCTCAGGACCTTGGGCCTAAACACCTCCCTCTGCAACTAGATCCTGGACTTCCTGACGGGCCGCCCCCAACTACACATCCAACCACGCTGACCCTCATCATGGGGACCCCTCAGCGGTGTATGCTTAGTCCTCGCCTGTACTCCCTGTTCACTCACGAATGCATGGCCTCGTACGACTCCAACACCCTCATTAAGTTTGCTGACGACATGGCGGTGGTGGGCCTGATCCCCGATGACGATGAGACAGTCTATAGGGAGGAGGTCAGTTACCTGGCAGTGTGGTTCCAGGACAGCAACTTCTCCCTTAACGTCAGCAAGACAAAGGAGCTGATCGTGGACTACAAGAAACTGAGGTCCGAGCACGCCCCCATTCACATCTATGGGGCGGTCAAAGTGGAGCAAGTTGAGATCTTCAAGTTCCTCTGTGTCCACATCACTGAGGATATATCATGGTCCACGCACACCAACACAGTCGTGAAGAGGGCACGACAACGCCTCTTCCCCCTCAGGAGGCTGGAAATTTGACATGGACCGTCAGATCCTCAAAAAGATCTACAGAT
Organism: Oncorhynchus mykiss; assembly: GCF_013265735.2. Taxonomy (NCBI): domain Eukaryota; kingdom Metazoa; phylum Chordata; class Actinopteri; order Salmoniformes; family Salmonidae; genus Oncorhynchus; species Oncorhynchus mykiss. The sequence goes on from NC_048566.1 coordinate 95,305,717, forward strand.
GCACCATTGAGAGCATTTTGACTGGCTGCATCACTGCTTGGGATGGCAACTGCTTGGCATCTGACTGCAAGGCGCTACAGAGGGTAGTTGCGTACAGCTCCCTGCCATCCAGGACCTCTATACCAGGCGGTGTCAGAGGAAGGCCCTAAAAATTGTCAAAGACTCCAGCCACCCACGTCAACAAATAATATTCTCTCTGCTACCGCACAGCAAGCGGTACCGACAGTATGTACCAAGTCTGGAACAAACAGGACCCTGAACAACTTCTACCCCGTAGCTAAAAGACTGCTGTTAAATAGTTAACCAAATAGCTACCCGGACTATCTGCATTGAATGTTTGTTGCAGTGACTTTTTTGATTCATCACATACGCTGCTGCTACTGTTTATCACGTTGCTTAGTCACTTTATCCTTACCTATATGTACATATCTACCACAGGAGGTGGGTGGCACCTTTATTGGGGGAGAACTGGGCTCGTGTGTATTTGTTTTTACTTTTATTATTACGTGTTATTATTTCTCTATTTTGTTTCTCTCTGTACATTTCACAGTTAGTCTACACCTACTGTTCATGAAGCAAGTGAAAAATAAAATTGGATTTGATTTTGATTTAAAGGCCCAGCCGAGAGTACTTAGCACCTCTGAACAGAGTGCCTTTGCCGTAATTTGCAAATTGAGTGCAAACTGATTTTACAGGTAGAATCATTCGGTAGTCAGACATACACCAGCGAGAGGGTTGTCCTTAAAACACTGCACACCAAATGACCGGCAGATGAAAGGCAGATCAACATTCGATGGGGTTTCTGTGGTGCTTAAGACTTTGTTTTTGTCATCTTGCCCTCGTCATTCTCTCTCTCTCTTTCTCTCTCTCTCTCTCTCTCTCTCTCTCTCTCTCTCTCTGTCTCCCTCACTGTCTCTCTCTCTCTCTCCCTCACTGTCTCTCTCTCTCTCTTTCTCTCTCTCTCTCTGTCTCCCTCACTGTCTCTCTCTCTCTCTCCCTCACTGTCACTCTCTCTATCTTTCTCTCTCTCTCTCTGTGTCTTTCTCTTTCTTCTTTTACTGTGTCATTGCTGTCCTTCATTTAAGATGTTTGGCAGCTTTTATGTAATGGTACTCCCTAACTCCCCCACAATTAAAGGAAGTAGAGCTAGAGAATGGTGACTGGGAGCTGCTGATTTCTGATCAAAGCGTGTATTCCCACATCTCTGCTTTGTTCTCTCTGCTTTGCACATCCCTGCAGAACAGATGAATAGAAAAGGCACACACACACACACACATAGACACAGCCAGATTGCTCAAGATTGACTTTGAAATTAGACGCCTGTCCATTTCCTGAGGTCGTCAAAACCGACCACTAGGGGCAACAGTGAGCAGTAATACAATCAAGTAAGCAATTGGGTTTTGCTAGGCCGATGTGTATGGGGGTGGTGGTGGGTTGATGTGTATGGGGTGGTGGTTGGTTGATGTGTATGGGGTGGTGGTTGGTTGATGTGTATGGGGTGGTGGATGGTTGATGTGTATGGGGGGGGTGGATGGTGGATGTGTATGGGGGTGGTGGATGGTTGATGTGTATGGGGGGGTGGATGGTTGATGTGTATGGGGGGGGTGGATGGTTGATGTGTATGGGGTGGTAGATGGTTGATGTGTATGGGGTGGTGGATGGTGGATGTGTATGGGGGGGGGGGTGGATGGTTGATGTGTATGGGGGGGGGCGGTGGATGGTTGATGTGTATGGGGGGGTGGTGGTGGTGGATGGTTGATGTGTATGGGGGGGGGTGGTGGATGGTTGATGTGTATGGGGGTGTGGTGGTTGGTTGATGTGTATGGGGGGGGGGGGTGGTGGATGGTTGATGTGTATGGGGGGGGGTGGTGGATGGTTGATGTGTATGGGGGTGGTGGATGGTTGATGTGTATGGGGGGGGGTGGTGGATGGTTGATGTGTATGGGGGGGGGTGGTTGATGGTTGATGTGTATGGGGGGGGGGTGGTGGATGGTTGATGTGTATGGGGGTGTGGTGGTTGGTTGATGTGTATGGGGGGGGGGTGGTGGATGGTTGATGTGTATGGGGGTGGTGGATGGTTGATGTGTATGGGGGGGGGGTGGTGGATGGTTGATGTGTATGGGGGGGGGGGGGTTGATGGTTGATGTGTATGGGGGGGGGTGGTGGATGGTTGATGTGTATGGGGGGGGGGGTGGTGGATGGTTGATGTGTATGGGGGTGTGGTGGTTGGTTGATGTGTATGGGGGGGTGGTTGGTTGATGTGTATGGGTGGTGGATAGTTGATGTGTATGGGGGTGGTGGATGGTTGATGTGTATGGGGGTGGTGGTTGGTTGATGTGTATGGGGGTGGTGGTTGGTTGATGTGTATGGGGGTGGTGGATGGTTGATGTGTATGGGGGGGGTGGATGGTTGATGTGTATGGGGGTGGTGGTTGGTTGATGTGTATGAGGGGGGTGGTTGGTTGATGTGTATGGGTGGTGGATGGTTGATGTGTATGGGGGTGGTGGATGGTTGATGTGTATGGGGGGGGTGGTTGGTTGATGTGTATGGGGTGGTGGATGGTTGATGTGTATGGGGGGGGTGGATGGTTGATGTGTATGGGGGTGGTGGATGGTTGATGTGTATGGGGTGGTGGATGGTTGATGTGTATGGGGGGGGTGGATGGTTGATGTGTATGGGGGGGTGGATGGTTGATGTGTATGGGGTGGTGGATGGTTGATGTGTATGGGGGGGGTGGATGGTGGATGTGTATGGGGGGGGTGGTGGATGTGTATGGGGGGGGGTGGATGGTGGATGTGTATGGGGGTGGTGGTTGGTTGATGTGTATGGGGGGGTGGATGGTTGATGTGTATGGGGGGGTGGATGGTGGATGTGTATGGGGGGGTGGATGGTTGATGTGTATGGGGGGGTGGATGGTTGATGTGTATGGGGGGGTGGATGGTTGATGTGTATGGGGGGGGTGGATGGTTGATGTGTATGGGGGGGGGTGGATGGTTGATGTGTATGGGGGGGGTGGATGGTTGATGTGTATGGGGGGGGTGGATGGTTGATGTGTATGGGGGGGGGTGGATGGTGGATGTGTATGGGGTGGTGGTTGGTTGATGTGTATGGGGTGGTGGATGGTTGATGTGTATGGGGGTGGTGGTTGGTTGATGTGTATGGGGGGTGGATGGTTGATGTGTATGGGGGTGGTGGATGGTTGATGTGTATGGGGGGGGGGTGGTTGGTTGATGTGTATGGGGGTGGTAGATGGTTGATGTGTATGGGGGTGGTAGATGGTTGATGTGTATGGGGGGGGTGGTTGGTTGATGTGTATGGGGTGGTGGATGGTTGATGTGTATGGGGGTGGTGGTTGGTTGACGTGTATGGGGGGGTGGATGGTTGATGTGTATGGGGGTGGTGGATGGTTGATGTGTATGGGGGGGGGTGGTTGGTTGATGTGTATGGGGGTGGTAGATGGTTGATGTGTATGGGGGGGGGTGGTTGGTTGATGTGTATGGGGTGGTGGATGGTTGATGTGTATGGGGGTGGTAGATGGTTGATGTGTATGGGGGGGGTGGTTGGTTGATGTGTATGGGGTGGTGGATGGTTGATGTGTATGGGGGTGGTGGTTGGTTGACGTGTATGGAGGTGGTAGATAGTTGATGTGTATGGGGGGGTGGATGGTTGATGTGTATGGGGGTGGTGGTTGGTTGACGTGTATGGAAGTGGTAGATAGTTGATGTGTATGGGGGGGTGGATGGTTGATGTGTATGGGGTGGTGGTTGGTTGATGTGTATGGGGATGGTGGATGGTGTAATCCCATGACTCCGGATGTGTTATTACTTTTATGTGACATTTGGAGAAATGTGTCTGTCCACGGTGGCGGCTCTGGCGCGGGACGTGGACCCCACTCCACCATAGTCTTAGTCCGCTTTTTTGGCATCCTAGGAACGGCGACCCTCGCCGCCGACCTAGGATTGGCAACCCTACTAAATAGCCCCACTGGACTGAGGGGCAACTCCGGACTGAGGGGCAGCTCGGGACTAAGGGGCAGCTCCGGAATGATGGGCAGCTCCGGACTGGCTGACGACTGGCGGATCCTGGCTGACTGGCGGCTCTGTCGGATGCTGGCTGAATGGCGGCTCTGGCGGATCCTGGCAGACTGGCGGCTCTGGCGGATCCTGGCAGACTGGCGGCTCTGACGGATCTTGGCGGAATGGCGGCTCTGGCGGATCCCCGCTGAATGGCGGCTCTGGCGGATCCTGGCTGAGTGGCGGCTCTGGCGGATCCTGGCAGACTGGCGGCTCTGGCGGATCCTGGCAGACTGGCGGCTCTGGCGGATCCTGACAGACTGGTGGCTCTGGCGGCTCCTTGCAGACTGGCGGCTCTAGCGGCTCTAGCAGCTCTGGACAGGCGGGAGACTCTAGCGGCTCTGGACAGGCGGGAGACTCTAGCGGCTTTGGACAGGCGGGAGACTCTAGCGGCGCTGGAGAGGAGGAATGCTCTAGCAGCGCTGGACAGGCGAGGCGCACTGTAGGCCTGGTGCGTGGTGCCGGCGGTACTGGACCGAGGACACGCACCTCAGGGCGAGTGCGGGGAGGAGGAACAGGGAGTACTGGTCTCTGGACACGCTCTGGACAAGCCTGGTGCGGGGGGCTGCCACCGGAGTGCTGGTGCGTGTCGGTGGCACTGGATAGACCGGACCGTGCAGGCGCACTGGAGCTCTTGAGCACCGCTCTAGCCCGGCCGATCCGAGGAGCTGAAATGTACCGCACCGGGCTATGCACCCGCACTAGAGACACCGTGCGCTCCACCGCATAACACGGTGCCTGCCCGGTCTCTCACGCTCTTCGGTAAGCACAGGAAGTTGGCGCAGGTCTCCTACCTGGCTTCGCCATACTCCCTGTGTGCCTCCCCCCAAGAAATTTTAGGGGCTGACTCTCGGGCTTCCTACCGCGCTGCCGTGCTCGTTTCTCCAACTCCATTCTCCTGTAACCCTCCTCGCACTGCTCCAGCGAATCCCAGGTGGGCTCTGGCACTCTCCCTAGGTCGACCACCCATCTGTCTATCTCTTCCCAAGTTATATAGTCCAGATACTGCTCCCAAGTCCAATAATCCTGACATCGCTGCTCATCCTGCCGCTGCCTGTCACCACGCTGCTTGGTCCTGTTAAAGTGGGTGATTCTGTCACGGCAGATTTCCTCCTCTTCCTCTGAAGAGTTGAAACAAGGATCGGACCAATACGCAGCGTGGTAGGTGTCCATGGTTTTAATAGGAAAACTCAACATGAACACAACTACAAAACAAGAAACGTGAAAACCCGAAACAGTCCCGTGTGGCACAAACACTGACACAGGAAACAATCATCCACAAAATACCCAAAGAATATGGCTGCCTAAATATGGTTCCCAATCAGAGACAACGATAGACAGCTGCCTCTAATTGAGAACCAATCTAGGCAACCATAGACATATAATTTACCTAGACAGGGAACAGCCCCATAAACATACAAACCCCTAGACAAGACAAAACACATAAAACCCCCATGTCACACCCTGTGTAATGCTCCGGGTGTCGTGGGTGTGGAGTCAAATGCAGGAGACAGAGAGTTCAATGCTGCGAGTCCTTTAATCGCACCAATGCACCACAGGGTGCTCACAAAAACGTTACGTTCCCAAAACACAGGGAATCAAAATGTACAAATGGGACACAACGTGCCTATACCACAGAGCCGAAGGTTTACAATGAAATAATCCCGCACAACAACCAGGCGGGCCGGCTGTCTAATAAAGACAAACTAATTACACATTCACAGGTGCTACCACTCAACATACAAGGAGGGGAAGGAAAAACAATCAGTGGCAGCTAATAGGCCGGTGACGACGACCGCCGAGCGCCACCTGCCCGGGAAAGGGAAACACCCTCGGTCGGACTCGTGACAGTACCCCCCCCCTGACGCGTGGCTCCCGCAGCGCGCCGACACCGGCCTCGAGGTCGCCCCGGAGGACGAGGCGCAGGGCGATCCGGATGGAGGCGATGGAAATCCCTCAACATGGAGGGATCCAAGATGTCCCCCACCGGTACCCAGCACCTCTCCTCCGGACCGTACCCCTCCCAGTCCACGAGGTACTGCAGGCCCCTCACCCGGCGTCTTGAGTCCAGAATGGCCCGGATCGTGTACGCCGGGGACCCCTCGATGTCCAGCGGGGGGGGGAGGGACCTCCGGTACCTCACTGTCCTGCAGGGGACCAGCTACCACCGGCCTGAGGAGAGACACATGAAACGAGGGGTTAATACGATAATAGGAAGGGAGTTGTAATCGATAACACACCTCGTTTATCCTCCTCAGGACTTTAAAGGGCCCTACACACTGCGGACCCAGCTTCCGGCAGGGCAAGCGGAGAGGTAGGTTTCGGGTCGAGAGCCAGACCCTGTCCCCCGGTACAAACACGGGGGCCTCACTGCGGTGGCGGTCAGCACTCCTCTTCTGCCGTCCACTCGCTTGTCGTAGAGATTCCTGGACGGCCCTCCAGGTCTCCTTGGAGCGCTGTACCCATTCCTCCACCGCAGGAGCCTCGGTCTGGCTCGGATGCCATGGTGCCAGGACCGGCTGGTACCCCAACACACACTGAAAAGGGGACACGTTAGTAGAGGAGTGGCGTAGTGAGTTCTGAGCCATTTCAGCCCAGGGAAGGTATCGTGCCCACTCCCCTGGCCGATCCTGGCAATACGACCGCAGAAACCTACCCACCTCCTGGTTCACTCTCTCCACCTGCCCATTACTCTCGGGGTGATAACCGGAGGTCAGGCTGACAGAGACCCCCAAACGTTCCATGAACGCTCTCCATACCCGGGACGTGAATTGGGGGCCCCGATCAGAAACGATGTCCTCCGGCACCCCGTAGTGCCGGAAGACATGGGTGAATAACGCCTCCGCAGTCTGTAGGGCTGTAGGGATACCGGGCAACGGGAGGAGACGGCAGGACTTAGAGAACCGATCCACAATCACCAGAACCGTGGTGTTCCCCTGAGATGGCGGGAGATCGGTTAGGAAATCTATGGACAGATGTGACCATGGCCGCTGTGGAACAGGGAGGGGTTGTAGCTTCCCTCTAGGAAGGTGCCTAGGAGCCTTACTCTGAGCGCACACTGAACAGGAGGAGACATAACCCTTAACGTCCTTAGCCAACGTAGGCCACCAATACCTCCCCTGAAGGCTCCCCACTGTCCTCGTCACCCCAGGGTGACCCGAGGAGGGTAGAACGTGAGCCCACCGAATCAGTTTGTCCCGAACACCAAGCGGCACGTACCTTCGCCCCGCTGGACACTGAGAAGGCGCGGGTTCAGCCCGTAACGCCCGCTCGATGTCCGAGTCCACCTCCCATACCACTGGGGCTACCAGCTTCGATGCGGGAAGGATGGGAGTAGGTTCGGTGGACCCATCCTCCGTGTCATAAAGGCGGGACAGTGCGTCAGCCTTCACGTTCTGGGAGCCCGGTCTATAAGACAAAGTAAATCGGAACCGGGTGAAGAACATGGCCCACCTTGCCTGACGTGGGTTAAGTCTCCTAGCTGCCCGAATATACTCCAGATTCTGGTGGTCGGTCCAGATGAGAAAGGGGTGTTTAGCCCCCTCAAGCCAGTGTCTCCACACCTTCAGAGCTCTAACCACCGCTAGCAACTCCCGGTCCCCCACATCATAGTTACGCTCCGCTGGGCTGAGCTTCCTTGAGAAGAAAGCGCAGGGTCGGAGTTTTGGTGGCGTACCCGAGCGCTGTGATAGCACGGCACCCACCCCAGACTCGGACGCGTCCACCTCCACTATGAATGCTAGAGAGGGGTCCGGATGCGCCAACACGGGCGCATCAGTAAACAGCGCCTTCAACTTGTTGAATGCTCCGTCTGCCTCTGCTGACCACTGCAAACGCACCGGGCCCCCCTTCAGCAGTGAGGTGATGGGAGCCGCTACCTGGCCAAAACCCCGGATAAACCTCCGGTAGTAGTTGGCAAAACCCAGAAAACGCTGCACCTCCTTTACCGTGGTCGGAGTCGGCCAATTACGCACGGCCCTAATGCGGTCACCCTCCATCACTACCCCCGAGGTGGAAATGCGATATCCCAGAAAAGAGACGGCTCGTTTAGAGAACACGCATTTCTCAGCCTTGACGTATAGGTCATGCTCCAGCAGTCTACCAAGCACCTTGCGCACCAGAGACACATGCGCGGTGTGAGTGGCCGAGTAGATCAGAATGTCATCGATATAAGCCACCACTCCCTGCCCGCACAGGTCCCTGAGAATCTCGTCTACAAAGGATTGGAAAACGGCTGGAGCATTCTTTAACCCATACGGCATGACGAGGTACTCATAGTGGCCTGATGTAGTACTAAATGCGGTTTTCCACTCGTCTCCCTTCCGAATACGCACCAAACTATACGCGCTCCTGAGATCCAGTTTTGTGAAGAACTGCGCTCCGTGGAACGATTCCACCGCCGTAGCGATGAGAGGTAGAGGGTAACTATACCCCACTGTGATGGCGTTTAGACCTCTATAATCGATACACGGACGCAAGCCTCCCTCCTTTTTCCTCACAAAAAAGAAACTTGAGGAGACGGGTGAAATGGAGGACCGAATGTACCCCTGTCCCAGCGCCTCCGTGACATATGTCTCCATTGCCAACGTCTCCTCCTGGGACAGCGGGTACACGTGACTCTTGGGAAGCGCAGCGTCTACCTGGAGATCTATCGTACAATCCCTTCCCGGTCGATAAGGTGGTAATTTAGTCGCTTTCACTTTACTGAAAGCGATTGCCAAATCGGCATACTCGGGGGGGAATGCACACCGTGGAACCCTGGTCTGGACTCTCCACCGACGTGGCACCGATGGAAACTCCCAAACACCTTCCAGAACACTCCTCTGACCACCCCTGGAGAACCCCCTGTTTCCACGAAATTTTAGGATTGTGCCGGGCCAGCCAGGGAGTCCCCAGCACCACTGGAAACGCAGGCGAGTCAATAATAAAGAAACTGATACGCTCCCTATGATTCCCCTGCGTCACCATGTCCAGTGGGACCGTGGTCTCCCTGACCATCCCTGACCCTAATGCCCGGCTATCTAGGGAGTGCACGGGGAAAGGAGAATCTATCGGCACCAGCGGAACCCCTAACTTAAGGGCGAGTCCGCGATCCATAAAGTTCCCAGCTGCGCCTGAATCGACGAGCGCCCTATGCTGGGAAGAGGGAAAAAAGCGAAGGAAAAAAGTTAAGACAAACATGTGGCCAACAGGGGGTTCTGGGTGAGTTTGATGCTGACTCACCTGGGGTGACCGAGAAGCGTTCCGCCTGCCATCTCTACTCCCAGACGGACCCCCCCAGCACCGATCAGACGTGTGTCCTCTCCGACCACAGTTGGTGCAGGGAAGGCCTCCTCCTCCGGTACCCCTCGGCGCAGCCCCTCCCAACTCCATCGGAATGGGAGCGGAGGGGCTGGGTGGTGGAACGCACAGGACCCTCTCTGAACGCCCGCGGGCAGCCAGCAGATTATCCAGTCGAATGGACATGTCAATCAGCTGATCCAGTGACAGAGTGGTGTCCCGACACGCTAACTCCCGGCGGACATCCTCTCGGAGACTACACCTGTAGTGGTCCATGAGAGCCCTGTCGTTCCACCCAGATCCGGCTGCCAAGGTCCGGAACTCCAGCGCGTAATCCTGGGCGCTCCTCCTCTCCTGCCTGAGGTGAAATAGTCGTTCTCCCGCCGCTCGGCCGTCTAGAGGGTGATCAAACACGGCGCGGAAACGACGGGAAAACTCTGGGTAGTGCTCCCGCGCTGAGTCTGGACCATTCCAGACCGCGTTCGCCCATTCCAGGGCACGACCCGTGAGGCAGGAGATGAGGACACTCACCCTCTCTTCTCCTGAGGGAGTGGGTCTGACGGTGGCCAGGTATAGCTCCAGCTGGAGCAGAAACCCCTGGCAACCCGCCGCCGCTCCATCATAAGCCCTCGGTAGCGTCAGACGGAGGGTGCTGGAGTCGGGAGATGGGGAGTCCGGAACCGTGGGTGCCGAAGGTGGAGAGAGGAGCCCACTCCTCTCCCATCTGTCCATTCTCTCCATCACTTGATCCATCGCGGATCCGATCCGATGAAGGACGGTGGTGTGGTGGAGAACCCGTTCCTCCATCGATGGGAGAGGGTTGGCTGCTGCTCCTGCTGACTCCATCAATTTGATAGGTGCGGGATTCTGTAATGCTCCGGGTGTCGTGGGTGTGGAGTCAAATGCAGGAGACAGAGAGTTCAATGCTGCGCGTCCTTTAATCGCACCAATGCACCACAGGGTGCTCACAAAAACGTTACGTTCCCAAAACACAGGGAATCAAAATGTACAAATGGGACACAACGTGCCTATACCACAGAGCCGAAGGTTTACAATGAAATAATCCCGCACAACAACCAGGCGGGCCGGCTGTCTAATAAAGACAAACTAATTACACATTCACAGGTGCTACCACTCAACATACAAGGAGGGGAAGGAAAAACAATCAGTGGCAGCTAATAGGCCGGTGACGACGACCGCCGAGCGCCACCTGCCCGGGAAAGGGAAACACCCTCGGTCGGACTCGTGACACCCTGACCTAACCAAAAAAATAAAGAAAACAAAGATAAATAAGGCCAGGGCGTGACACCCCGACACACACTTTTATGCATCCTCAAATAATGAGGCCCATTCTGCAATATTTCTATCTCTCTGACCTACTTTCCCAGTTTCCCTGTAAAAGAGCAGACACGGATTCTCCATTTAAATAACACAGCGGCTCATTAAATCCAACTCTTTCTCTGCTTGGCTTTTGTTTCCCTATCTTTCTTTCCTCTGGGGTTTGAGTGACTCGAATAATAAGCGCAGTGGCAATGACATCACCCCATACGACTCTGTAACGTTCTCTCGGGTCTCTCTCTCTCTCTCTCTCTCTCTCTCTCTCTCTCTCTCTCTCTCTCTCTCTCTCTCTCTCTCTCTCTCTCTCTGTCCCTCTCTCTCTCTCTCTCTCTCTCTCTCTCTCTCAATTCAATTCAAGGGGTTTTATTGACATGGGAAACATGTGTCAACATTGGCAGAGCAAGTGAGGTAGATAATATACAAAAGTGAAATAAACAATAAAAATGAACAGTAAACATTACACATACAGAAGTTTCAAAACAATAAAGACATTACAAATGTCATATTATACATATGTTGTTGTAACAATGTACAAATGGTTAAAGAACAAGGGAAAATAAATAAGCATAAATATGGGTTGTATTTACAATGGTGTTTGTTCTTCACTGGTTGCCCTTTTCTTGTGGCAACAGGTCACAAATCTTGCTGCTGTGATTGCACACTGTGGAATTTCACCCAGTAGATATGGGAGTTTATCAAAATTGGATTTGTTTTCGAATTATTTGTGGATCTGTGTAATCTGAGGGAAATATGTATCTCTAATATGGTCATACGTTGGACAGGAGGTTAGGAAGTGCAGTTCAGTTTCCACCTCATTTTGTGGGCAGTGTGCACATAGCCTGTCTTCTCTTGAGAGCCATGTCTGCCTACGGCGGCCTTTCTCAATAGCAAGGCCATGCTCACTGAGTCTGTACATATTCAAAGCTTTCCTTAAGTTTGGGTCAGTCACAGTGGTCAGGTATTCTGACACTGTGTACTCCCTGTTCAGGGCCAAATAACATTCTAGTTTGCTCAGTTTTTTGTGTGATTCTTTCCAATGCGTCAAGTAATTATCTTTTTGTTTTCTCATGATTTGGTTGGGTCTAATTGTGCTGTTGTCCTGGGGCTCTGTGGGGTGTGTTTGTGTTTGTGAACAGAGCCCCAGGACCAGCTTACTTAGGGGACTCTTCTCCAGGTTCATCTCTCTGTAGGTGATGGCTTTGTTATGGAAGGTTTGGGAATTGCTTCCTTTTAGGTGGTTATAGAATTGAATGGCTCTTTTCTGGATTTTGATAATTAGTGGGTATCGGCCTAATTCTGCTCTGCATGCATTATTTGGTGTTTTACGTTGTACACGGAGGATATTTTTGCAGAATTCTGCATGCAGAGTCTCAATTTGGTGTTTGTCCCATTTTGTGAAGTCTTGGTTGGTGAGCGGACCCCAGACCTCACAACCATAAAGGGCAATGGGCTCTATGACTGATTCAAGTATTTTTAGCCAGATCCTAATTGGTATGTTGAAATTTATGTTTCTTTTGATGGCATAGAATGCCCTTCTCGCCTTGTCTCTCAGATCGTTCACAGCTTTGTGGAAGTTACCTGTGGCGCTGATGTTTAGGCCAAGGTATGTATAGTTTTTTGTGTGCTCTATGGCAACAGTGTCTAGATGGAATTTGTATTTGAGGTCCTGGCGACTGGACCTTTTTTGGAACACCATTATTTTGGTCTTAATGAGATTTACTGTCAGGGCCCAGGTCTGACAGAATCTGTGCATAAGATTTAGGTGAAGCTGTAGGCCCTCCTTGGTTGGTGACAGAAGCACCAGATCATCAGCAAAAAGTAGACATTTAACTTCGGATTCTAGTATGGTGAGGCCGGGTGCTGCAGACTTTTCTAGTGCCTGCGCCAATTCGTTGATATATATGTAGTAGAGGTTTTTTTTAAATGTATTTTTATTTCACCTTTATTTAACCAGGTAGGCTAGTTGAGAACAAGTTCTCATTTGCAACTGCGACCTGGCCAAGATAAAGCATAGCAGTGTGAACAGACAACACAGAGTTACACATGGAGTAAACAATTAACAAGTCAATAAGACAGTAGAAAAAAAGGAGAGTCTATATACATTGTGTGCAAAAGGCATGAGGAGGTAGGCGAATAATTACAATTTTGCAGATTAACACTGGAGTGATAAATGATCAGATGGTCATGTACAGGTAGAGATATTGGTGTGCAAAAGAGCAGAAAATAAAAGAGGTAGGTAAAAATGGGTGGGCTATTTACCGATAGACTATGTACAGCTGCAGCGATCGGTTAGCTGCTCAGATAGCAGATGTTTGAAGTTGGTGAGGGAGATAAAAGTCTCCAACTTCAGCGATTTTTGCAATTCGTTCCAGTCACAGGCAGCAGAGAACTGGAACGAAAGGCAGCCAAATGAGGTGTTGGCTTTAGGGATGATCAGTGAGATACACCTGCTGGAGCGCGTGTTACGGGTGGGTGTTGCCATCGTGACCAGTGAACTGAGATAAGGCTGAGCTTAACCTAGCATGGACTTGTAGATGACCTGGAGCCAGTGTGTCTGGCGACGAATATGTAGCGAGGGCCAGCCGACTAGAGCATACAGGTCGCAGTGGTGGGTGGTATAAGGTGCTTTAGTGACAAAACGGATGGCCCTGTGATAAACTGCATCCAGTTTGCTGAGTAGAGTGTTGGAAGCAATTTTGTAGATGACATCGCCAAAGTCGAGGATCGGTAGGGCAATGGGCTCTATGACTGATTCAAGTATTTTTAGCCAAATCCTAATTGGTATGTTGAAATTTATGTTTCTTTTGATGGCATAGAATGCTCTTCTTGCCTTGTCTCTCAGATCGTTCACAGCTTTGTGGAAGTTACCTGTGGCGCTGATGTTTAGGCCAAGGTATGTATAGTTTTTTGTGTGCTCTATGGCAACAGTGTCTAGATGGAATTTGTATTTGTGGTCCTGGTGACTGGACCTTTTTTGGAACACCATTATTTTGGTCTTACTGAGATTTACTGTCATGGCCCAGGTCTGACAGAATCTGTGCATAAGATCTAGGTGCTGCTGTAGGCCCTCCTTGGTTGGTGACAGAAGCACCAGATCATCAGCAAACAGCAGACATTTGACTTCGGATTCTAGTAGGGTGAGGCCGGGTGCTGCAGACTTTTCTAGTGCCCACGCCAATTCGTTGATATATATGTTGAAGAGGGTGGGGCTTAAGCTGCATGTTTTACCCCCAACACCACTTTCCATCAGTTTGTATAGCAGACCCTCATGCCAAATTCAGTCGAAGGCTTTTTTGAAATCAACAAAGCATGAGAAGACTTTGCCTTTGTTTTGGTTTGTTCGGTTGTCAATTAGGGTGTGCAGGGTGAATACATGGTCTGTTGTACGGTAATTTGGTAAAAAGCCAATTTGACATTTGCTCAGTACATTGTTTTCATTGAGGAAATGTACGAGTCTGCTGTTAATGATAATGCAAATGCTTGTGCTTCTAGCTCCGACAGTGCAGTAATATCTAACAAGTAATATCTAACAGTTTCATAACATATACCCAAAATACACCTAAATATAAGTAATACATGGATTAAGAATATATATACATATATGTCAGAGCGGCATTGGACTAAGATAGTGGCATAGTATAGAATACAGTATATACAGTACATGTGAGATGAGTGATGCAATATTTACACACAATTAAAGTGACTAAGATACCGTAAAATAGTATCTAGTACAGTTTATACATGTGAGATGAGTGATGCAATATTTACACACAATTAAAGTGACTAAGATACCGTAAAATAGTATCTAGTACAGTTTATACATATGAGATGAGTGATGCAATATTTACACACAATTAAAGTGACTAAGATACCGTAAAATAGTATCT